>NW_028280098.1:0-44645 GCF_059751315.1 Micrasema longulum | reverse complement strand
TGTGGCATAACTCAACAAACTATTTTTTATATTTTATTTTATTTTATTTTATTTATTTTATTTTATTTTATTTTATTTTATTTTATTTTATTTTATTTATTTTATTTTATTTTATTTATTTATTTTATTTTATTTTATTTTTTTATTTTATTTATTTTATTTTATTTTATTTTATTTTATTTTATTTATTTATTTTATTTTATTTTATTTTATTTTATTTTATTTTATTAGGGAAATCAACAGTTTTACATACATATTTTTAGTAAACAAACAGATATAGTGTATAAACTCAGAACTAATAACAGATTTCCACATAGTATACAAAGTTAGTAAAGAAAATATATATTACATATCAAATAAATACATACAATTTATACATATAAAAATGTTATTTTCATGTACTCAATAATCAAAGATTTTTAAAATATTAATTTTAAGAACATTAAGTTACTGTAAATTGGGCGGGATAAGGACAAAAATGCTTGAAGAGAGGATAAGGAGGGGGGGGGGAGATGTACATATTTATTATTATAATGTCTACTAAGTTACATAATACATTTTTAGTGTAAATTTTAAATCTGACAGAGTGATGTTTGTATAATCTATATTTTTAAATTTTGTATTGTACACTGAAAAAATCCTACGAAAAAAAGCATTTTTAACATACGATGTTTTACTTATTGGTACATGAAACAGGTAGTACCGTCTACAAATCCTGGCTGGCACATGTATTGTTCTTAAACCAAGCAGCTCTGTACAGTCAACCATTCCTGTCACAATTTTGTAAAGCAGTAGTTGGTCCGCACACACTCTGCGGTATTGTAGAGAAATGATTCCATGGAAGGTGGAGGCAGTGAGAGTAGATACATAAGAAATACCGGTTTTGTATTTAAGGTACTTTATAAATTTGTTTTGAATATTTTCTATTCTACTTATATGTATGGCATACTGGGGATTCCATATCTGAGAGGCGTATTCCAAATGGCTTCTGACAAATGTATAATATAATGAAATAAGGGCCTTTGGAAGCAGTTTTTGCACATTCGCGTTATCACTATACTAACGTTCATTTGCAAAATCAAAGGCTCATTTTAATGTTCCTCTCTTCTTTTTAATATTTACATATTCTAGTTATGCTTAAATATCAATTAACTTTTTAATCTCAAATCAGTTAATGCGGAAGTTCGGTGCTACAGAAAGTTGTCTGTAAAAATTTTTTTCTTTCACGCGGTAAAAATTAGAGAATTTAATTGTACAGCGAAGATTCTTCATCTTTTAACACATATGAACAAAGTTAATGAACTACTTTAAATGACTTCACGAGTTCTTCTAAATCAACTAACGATAGAGTGTCGTGATAGATTTCCGGTTTCCGGTAAGCTAACCCACCAAGCAGGACAACTCACCAAAGAGAACTACGGAACGCGTGTAGAAATTAAAAATACAAATCTTTTAAAAATAGTATTTATGATAATACGATACATAAAAAAAATACAAAAAAAATACTTTTGTTTTTTGTAAAATTGAAAAACAAATACGAACTTCCTTATTGTTTTGATAAGAATCTAAATCTGTTTTGATGTGGGTGAAATGGCATAAAATGTTAGTATCCTTGATTTTTGCGGTTTAAATACTCCACCAACATATGAAAACGATCTGCCTGATAACATACTTGTATTATTAATAAATGTTCACACAACCGTTCACAAAATTCTCATTTTCCACAACTTTTGTTCCGTTTTCTCTTTCCTTTCCTCCTCTATACAAAGGAAATACATATCTTTGGTAGAACAAGCAACTTGACAGGGTTGTTCTTCCTAACGTACACCGCTCATGAGCTAAAGTACTGTTTTGTCTGTTTTTCATAATGCCTTAGATCAGGAGTCGGGAATCTTTTGCCCATTCCCCTTTTTCTCACCCCCAACAGGGCGAATGCAACAAAAGCTTTTTCAAATAAATAACTTCTATTTTTTTGTATAAATAAAGAGAGTATACAGCGGAGAAGTTATTTTCCCCCGGTAATTATGGAAGTGCAGGGTCAAAAAAGTAAGGAAATTAAAATTTATTTCAGATATTCGAAGCGTCGAAGACCTTAAATTACGTGTAATTATCAAATAACTTTATATACTTAAACAAATTACGATGTATATTTATCAAAATGCAACGGTAAAAGCATGTCTGAGGACAAAAAAAGTTGTGTTGCGATTAATTTGTATGTATTCTAAATCGTTTAGATATTTTCGAGGTATCCGGCGCATCGCACGCTTAAGTAATATGACGACATTTACTTATCAAATTTAGACGTATACTTAGCAAAATAAGACGTATACTTAGCAAATTAAGACGTACACTTAGCAAATTAAGACGTAGACTTATCTAAATAATGCGATGGTATGTTTATTAAAGCAAGTCCTAACATACGGAAAGTCAAATGTAAAGTCTTTAATGGCCACTGTTTGTTTTGCGATTTGTACGTATTTTAAATAGTTTCGATACTGCTACGTTATAAAACAAGTTTAAAAGTAAATTGTCATCATCATCATTATCCGTTTTGTACAGGATGCGCTATAATAAATAACTTTTAAGAAAAACAACTGATTTCGTCATCAAAGTTACTTTAATTATTATAATAAAAATAGTTTTATTCGTTTTATTTATAATGTTTTATATATTTTTTTACCAGTGACCGGGTTTCATCGTGACCGACATCGTCAGACTGGTGGGAGACTAAACAAATTTCAAACTTATATACAAGTGCAAGCAGGGTTGTAAATCATGATTTTATATAATTATGGAAATAAATAAATTTAAATTAAAATCATTTAAATGTAAGGTAATAACAATTATAAGAACATAAGTTTTGTTTGTTTGTTTTTTTACTGGTGTCAAATATATATGGCTATGTCTCCGGCCCCGGGGGCCCGGAGACATAGCTGTCGATGGAACTACCAACCAGCGGCCCCTGTTATAGTTTTAATTACATTTAAATACATATAATTCAAATACAATTTCATTATACAACTTCCTAAAATTATATATTTTATTATATACATTCAAACAAAACTTATGTTCTTATAATTGTTATTACCTTATACTTAAACGATTTTAATTTAAATCTGACGATGTTGGTCACGACAAAACCCGGTCACTGGTAATTTTTTTAAAATCAAAGTGGAATAAAACTATAGATGTATTTTAATTATTATAATTAAAATGCAGTTCCACCAAGAAATGTCAGTAGAAAAACTTAATAAATTAAGTTACTTTAATTTAATTTGGCCTATTATGTTTTATTTGAAATAGTTCTTGATTATAACATCAATCAAGTGGCCGTTTTATTGGCCTAACCAAAATGTGCCTTTTTGCTGCATTTTCCATCACTTTTTCGATCATCTTGCTTCCAAAAATCAGGTTTAGTGTAAGCCATTTGAGAAACTGTTTGGCCGTATTCCAAGCAACGTGGACGACCTGTTGGCAATATTATTTGAGTCAATTGCACTTTACACGGAAGCAAATGTAAATCGTCTTTCAAAATGCGCCGCGAATTGGTTCCACTGACACCAAAATGCTGATCGCGGTGACGATACGACACATGTGTGTTCTTGGCAACTATCTATCTTGCCGCTTTAACCAAATCATTGGAACGTCTTAAGCGTGATAAACGGCATGTGGACAATCTCCTACTGTTCCATACTTAAGAAAATTCGACACCAAATGATGAATATTGTCGTCAGACGTTTTAGGCTCTGGAGGCTTATTCTGTCACAATTTCCATTCGTAAGTTTGTTCGTTCGTCATATATCCATCTCACTCTAACCCGATAAAAATATTTTATTACCGTATTTTGCTCTCGTTCTCTCTCTCATACGATACGACTGAATTTACATAACGAATTAGCTAAAGAATAAGGCCACAGATCAACTTCATCAATGGTGATAGGAAAATCATTTTACCGCACTAAATTCGGTGAACGGACATTTGATTGAAAAATTTGTGAAGAGATAAACCTGAACGCCATTTGCGCTTATATTTATCAAAAGAAAACTAGTATAAAATATCAGTTTTTAAATCGTGAGCATACTGGCAAAATGCCTTAATTCTCAAATCCCTGTTTTGAGAAATCAAGCATTTAAGTTTTGTTCCCATTTTACTCTTTTTTATATTATTTAAATAAAGTCAGATGTTAAGTGCTCATTTAAGAACATGTTTTTAATTTTTCAGTTTTTTAATTTTATATTAAGTAAATATTAAGTTATTTAAAGCTTTTTGCCTGAATAAAATACCGGGTATACGACTTAACATTAAATGTATTTTTAAAACTACAGATAAATGACATTTGATATCACTTAGTGTATTTTGCCAGTGTGTAGAGCGTTAAAAACTTAAAAAAAACTGCATCATTAGGTCAAATCCACATATTTTTGAGTCAACGTTTTTTGCCAGTACACCCACGAAATATTCTTAATAAAAATCCGACCAAGTCAACTGGCATAGACAATTTGTCTTTTTTACTCTTTTTTTGCACTGCAATGTTGATGCGGCATGATGCGACAACGCTTATTTTTAGAAAATAATTTTAACCTACCATTCTACGAAGCATCGTCTCTATTTAATTATACCTTGGTGGGTAAAACACGTTATCATCTCAGGGACCAAATTTTGAAAGGCAGCGGACAGGAGTTACTCGCATACCCTTGTTTGCCAAGCCCTGCCGGAGTAGAAATATAGGGGTAAGTAGGCACTCAAATTTAACGTTTCTTGGAACACTAATACAGGTGAGCAGAATAAAAGCTTTGTGTGTTATCACTGAATCAGAGCAAAGGAAAATTTCGGTTACGATTCATAAAAACATACTTAACGCTAAGTATTTACGTTAAAACAACTTCTTGTTGAATACTCCTGTGTTTTAAGAGACAGACATAGTTATTTATTTATTTGTGATCAACGCAAATAATGGCTTCACTTAATTTTATGTCAGGTAAGCGTGCTACAAAGAGGAATGTGGGTGATTTTTTTTCTAAATATCTGGGGCTTGTGTCTAGAAGGTTTTGTTAGATTTCATATTCTTCTTGCCACCATTTTGTAAAGGGACGGTATCAATAAAAATACGTTTTTATTTAACCATGTTGTACACACATTAGCTAAATCATTACACTCTTGTTATATTACGATTTACTACATTGACCCTTATAGATCCAAGCCACTGAACTCTTGATTAACTTGTTATGAAATAAAAAGAAAACGATTTTTTTTAACCACTTATTTTGTATTTTTTCTACCGACTGGTTTCAAAGCTATACTAGCCTATTTATCTAGGTATTCTTAATTTATGAACTATATCCTATTTTATTTTCTAAAATAATCACAAAGATGACGTCCTTAAATATAATAAATCTGGCATACACCAATTAAATTGCAATAATTGCGATTCAATCTACACTGTAAAAACCAAAAGAAACTTTAATATAAAAGTAAAAGAACACTTAAGGTGCCTAAATAATAATATTTTTTCTGAATTCACAAACCATCTGATGGATAATAATCATAATTGCAATAAAGACACTGGATTAAAATTCCTCATACAGAAAAAAAATAACAAAATTAGGTAACATGGAAATCTTTAAAATTAAAAAAGCGATTAATAATAAGAAAAGTATAAAATTAACCAAATAAACAATATTTCCCATATTCCACTCCCGTCTAGTTTTGAGCGTGTCCATCTCAAATTACGCTTCCCATCCTTACAAGTCAAAAAGACTTGATTTATTAGTTCCATACGAAGCACAATATTTATTGAATAAAATAAAATAGCCTTCATTAGTTAAGTATATCTTGATAAAAAAGCTTGTATTTCATGAAACCGGTCGGTAGAAAAAATATAAAAGAAGTGGGTAAAAACTAAGTTGTTTTATTTATTTTATCATAATGAATAACCACAAATTTAGTGCTTCAAAATAATATACTAATTTTTTTTCTGCCTTAGTTATCTCGCCAAACTTAGTCCGGTAGCTAACAATGACACATTACATTGATGTTTATCAACATTTTTTTTTTTATTGTATTTATTTTGGTTCACAAACATAAGCAATACTTACGTCATTGGTATAAAAATCACAATGTTGGTAAAAAAAATAACAATGTTCATCAATTATACGTGAACACAACGTGTACTTACAAATAGTTATTTGCTTGTTACAAAAAATGTTACCTTACTAAGATACGAGACTATTTTATATTGTAAATTCATATGTTAACAACATTTTGTTACTATTTCAATAAAAAATATATCATACTTTATGCCAATCTTTTATTGAATGGTTCCAGTACTTATTTTACACGTTGTAGAACATTAATCAATCTACCGTTGTTTAAGCATTCATATTTTTTAAATTCTTAAATTAGAAGCGCTGAAACTTTAAAAATAAAATCCAATGTGTGTCTGCAAAGATTTCGACGTACTTTAAAACTTTAACATACGCCGATTTTGTTACCAGCAAAGGGAAGAAAAGTTATAGAAACAGCATCTTTTCTTTATAATATTTTCGGCTTTCCTTAACATAATAATATAAATCTTATATGTAAACAATAAATTTCTTTGTAGCGGATAAAAATCTGTGTTTTTTCATCCCTTATAAATGGAAAAAGACGTTATAAAAAGAAAAATTACGTAATGAATTGAACCATCCTAACGTTTCTTAAAAGCTTTAGATCTTTTTCATATAAGTTTATTTGAAGCTTTAACATAATATAATAATCTTATTATTGTTGAATCTCCCTCCGGGGGGCTTAGAGGCATTTCTTTACATTCATCTACCCCTAGTTTCATCCTACTGGACGCTTTACCCTGTTAGTGAATATTTTACTTTAGTGGTGAATTTTTAATTAAAATTCATGAATATCCAAGAAACACGGCCTCACTAAACGAAATGAACTATTGGGGTTTATAGTTTGCTCAAAGGCCATTGGTGTGTTTTCATCAGTGTTATGTTTTAAGTTACCAAAATATAACACTCCATGATATGATTTATGGCAATAATATGGTAATAAAAAAATTGAGCCGTGAATACAATTTTTTAACAGTAATTGCTTGTTTCCGTTCCTTAAGAAAATGTAATTAATTTAAATGTCAGAGTTTTAATTTGTCAATGGTTTTTTTTATCAGATCATTAGTGTACGAAAGTTATCGTCGGAATTTGTTTCAAATTTAAAAAAAACATTTTATTCCACATAAGAGTTTAATATATTATAACACTAATAGTTTCAGATATTCTGAATTAACCATCATAAATATAATTTCATTTAACACCAAAAAAGGGTGTATTTACAAATTAATATTTATAAGTTTATATTTACACCTGATGATACGTAATTCAAAATACCTGAAACTAAAAGTGCCATAATTTTTTAAACTCTTGTGTGATAAAAATAACAAACTTTTCAATAAATCTTAAATGTCTTTCCACAAAGTAAATGCTGAATCAATAAATAATATTATCGATGGAAATTCACTGGATTTTTTTCATATTAATAAAACGAATTAAAAAATGTATACAATCATTGTAATTTAAAAAAAATAAAAAAACCATCACGCTTTTTTCCTATAAAGGTAGGCAGAGAGGATTAAACGGCATATTACTCTGCATTTGCATACAGATCTCGCTCTCTACATTCATACATCCTCTCATGCACGCCCGCCGATTATTCCAACTTTGGACATATCCGTCTTAGAGTATTTAATTATTTGGTCGTGCCATGTCTTTCTCGGTCTTCCTCGATTTCTGCATCCATCAACATTCGCATCGTAAATCTTTTTTTAAGCCATTCATACGCTGTCGTAATAAAAGCTAGATTACAACGCGTCCTGTTGCTACGGAGCGCACGGACGCGGACGGTTGGAATTCTAGACCCTCTTTGCAAAATTCAAGTATGAAATAATTTGATGGTTGATGACATTTCGTCGTCCATTTTCCAAAAAGGCGTATCTCAAATTGGTTGATTTTTCAGAAGACTTTTTAAGAATTTGCTTGGAAAACTTTCCCCTTTGAAACTGATCTTACTGTATTTTGTCGGGTTTTTAAAAATTATTTTAAGACATTATGATGCCCATTTATTCCATAAATATCATGTAATCCTTATTCAAAACTCAATTTCGACCAAAAACTAGATACGCCTTTTTGAAAGATGGACGATGATTCACATAAAATCTAGATTATCGAACGTCTTGCAACTACAAAGCTCGTGATACTGTTCTCAATTAATAAAATCTTTACCTTGAGCAAAGTAGTAAGTTTGTCGAGTGTTCACAAAAACTAAACAATGAAAAACTAAATATTTTCAATAAATAAATATTTGTAAGTGTAACTATTGTGCATGAGAGAGTGTTTGAGTATGGATGTGAGGGTGCGTATATGTAATGTGTGGATAAATGTGTATGTGACAATGTGAAATGTATTGAACTTTTTGAATAGTGAAACCAAATAAATAATTTTATTTTAAACTTTTACGGGGAAACCAATAACCAACCGTATGGCTCATTTCACAGTATTATCACAATCCACGCAGAATGGTAAAATTAGGGTGGATAATTTATTTTATTTCTTGGTTTTATATATTTTGTTTCAACTCTCAAGTAATTAATAAGCAAAAGGAAATCGAGTAGAGATTAGTCGGCCTCGCGGTTTACTAAAGGAGTTAATTTAAAAAACAAACTTCAATTCTATAAAAATCAATCCACCCTACGTTATTTTCTCGTGCCGGGTGAATTTTTACTGTGAAGCGTAAACAGCCTCTTAATCAAAGTAAAATTGTAAAGAACATCCTCAACCAAAGTCATATAAATTTAATATGGAAAAAAAGACGATACACATTTTTATTCAAAAATTTCCAATAACCTCAGACAAACATATTCATATTTCGTTTCTATTTTATAAATTCGAGTTTTTCAATACTTATTATGTATAAATATATTATCAGTAAAATAAATATATATAACATCTTTGTTTTTAACTACGTAATTAACCAAAAAAAGTGGATAAAAACAAAAGTATTTCACATTTATTTTATTATAATAAATATCCACAAAATAAGGGGTTCAAATATTAAATTTCTTTAATGTTGTCACTGATTATTCCAAATGCATGGATTTAAGTATTACTCGAACAAAAGTTTAATAGAAGAAAAATTAGTTTTTTTACTCACACAACAATGTTACAAAGAAATTTTAAAAATTAGACAAATTGAATTTAACGTATTTATACTGTATTTTGATAGAAAACATTATATACTGTATTTTGTTTGTATATATAGTATTATATTTCCTGTTTCTTGAAAAAAACATTATTGTGTATTGTTACGTATAATGGGGGATGACGTCATTTAATTATAGCCTTTCTATTTTCGAAAAATGAATATTCCTAAAATTCCGTAGGTATAAAAAAAATTACGAATATTATGTTTAACTTCTTTCTTCAGTATTTTATATTCCTGACTGTATTTTTTTTTATCATATTATATTATAACATACATTTCCATTATTTTGTGGATTTTTCGTTTCCTAATATCCATAAAACATTTATTTAATACTAGAAAAAAACATTTAATCCTTTCAGACTGGTGTTCATTTAAATAAATACTAGAATTAAAAATTTATTTGGCGGCGAGTTTATTTTTCAATTACTGATATCCCTAATTTTTTTTTTCGTAAGTTGGTATTTAAGCATTACATAGAAAAGTGTGTTTTTAGTTGACATCTGACTTGGTTTGTTTAGGAGCGAATTTCTGTCGACCTTGTCAATTATATTTTAAGAATGTTTCACTTTTATTAACTATCAAATAAAAATTTGTACGCCTAGAGGTTAAACGAGCAGCGCGTTTGGCTACCATGTAAGATTTCTTGGGTTCAATTCCCGATACAATTGACTAGTTAACAGTATAATATTTTATAGTCCTAGGCCGGGAACCTGGAGCATTCAACTCACCTTGTCTTTATGTAACTATTTAAAGATACGCTGCGTTTATTGGACTGAAGCAGTACCCTACGCACCATTAGGTGTGGAATGGGAATGATGAAACACACTTTTGTATAATAAACACATCGATGGCACAGTTCCATACAGAGATATTTATAAATGACTAGTATTTAGTAATGGCTAACCAAAGTTTTGACAGATCGTTGAAGTTGGTTTGTAACTAATAATTATTTTTATCGCCTAAAGGGCCTTATAAACCTGGTATAAAGTTTCGCCTAGGTATAGTGGTAAAATTAGGATGGGAATACCATCATTATTCTATCACCAAAATAAGGATGGTATTTCCATCCTTAAGTTGCCACAATGCCTAACTTTACAAAGGCGTAACTTTACACCAGGTTTATAAGTAAAACTCTAAATGAAATAAATATGTATATATTTATGTGCAAAATGGTTACTAGTTTTAGTTTTCAAGTTGCTATGCAAATTATCACAAAGTTTTGATTAGTCATTGAGCGGAGAGATTGATAAGTTTATTTATTTCCATCAGAAAATATCTGTCTAACAAAAGAATACCAAAAGTTTTTAAGGCTTACACCTTTGCAGAATGGAAAATGTTTTTTTTTTTTTAATTTAATGAATAGTATAACTCAAAACTAAAAATTTCTGACTTATTCTTCTATTGAACTGAGCCATCGACACGTTTTTTTAACTTTGTCATTTATTTTCTGTTTGAGACCCAGTTTTAATTGAAATATTAATTTCCAAAATTCTCAAATACATCAAATTAAATTATCAATAATTGTCAAAAATATTTTCAACATATTCAATATTTTCAACACATTTTAAGGGTAACGGCAAAAACGAGCTAATTAACGAAGAAAGACTTTAAACCTTATTTGTAGGACACTGGTGTTCACGTTTTGCGTTTTATGTTGTATATATGTTTTCAATTTATTTAAAACATATTTATACATACAACCTTTTTTTTATATTTTAAACCCCTATCTTGAACATACAAAAATGATATTGTTGCAGCGATCGTTGCATTTTGACTTTTTGTGTTCCAAACTCGACCCCATATTTATTTCATGTTTTATAAGATAAGGAACTGAATTTTATTATTGATAATAATTAAATTCCATTGAACTCATTCAGGAGAAAAAAATGCCGTCAATATCTCTAAAATCGATAAAAATCAAGTAAGGGTCTAGACACATCACCGCGGCGCGACGCCGTGCCGCGGCACGTGCCGTGTACGATACGCCGCGCCGCGCCGGCTCACGGCGCACCCGCTCGGCAGTTGATGTTTATCAAAATATTCTTATTACGGTTCGTACTCAAATGTGCGGGTTTTGTCTAGATTTGGACCGCGAAAGGCGTATTCTTCTCTTGTTATTAAGAATACGTCTTTCGCGGTCCATATCTAGACAGAAACTGCAAGTTTGAGTACGAACCGTAATACGAATGTTTTGAGAAACATAAACTGCCGAGCGGGTGCGCCGTGAGCCCTTAGCCCGTTTTAGCCGTATACCCTTTATTTGCTTAACATTCACCATACTGACTAGAACACTTTGAACATAGATGTAACATTAATCATACTGACTTTTACCTGTGTAATATTGTTGTATCACCATTCACATATACATATGTATGTTTCCCACACACGCACAACACGTGTCCATACACGAAGCAGGCCAGGGACACAGTACGTACACACACATGTACATGAGCTCTACTAACACCATGGCCTCTCCTAAATATTATACGTAGAGTATTTACTACATACATAATCTATTTAATAATTTATTTAAAAATCTTAGTACAAAAACCAAAGGCTAGTAGAGTTTTCTTAGAAACAAAAGACGTAGTAATCATTAGTTCAATTAGCTTCTTTGTCCATTTTTTTTCATAAATATTTTTTTTATCTTTTATTAGCTTCCTTAATTCATTAAGAATTAAAGTTTTCTATTGAAAGATTCAAATAAATTACTACATACATAATCAACTTAATAATTCATGTATAAATTATAGTACAAAAACCAAAGGCTAGTAGAGTTTCTTTAGAATCAAAAAACGTAGTAAACGTGAGTTAAATTTGCTTCTTTGTACATTTTTGCCATGAATATGTTTCCTGCATTATAAAGTTACTTGATTTTATAAGAATTAGACGTTTTATTTTATTGAAATCTTTTATTTTCAATTTTTCATTTTATATTTCTTTAATCGGAAATTCGATATTGTTTTATCTTTGAGTTAATATAAAACGTCGATCAAAGGTATTTTTAGTATGGATAGTATTTAACATATATCTTCATAATACAATAAATAGACATTATTTAATTTAATCCAGTTATTGAGACTTGTATAAATTAATAATAATTATTATTTTATTTAAGTTTCCATAACAATTTATTTATAATTAAATATATATTATTTTAAACACGTATGCACATTTTTATTAAACATTACTGCGATCATATTTTTGTTAATGAATTTTTAACAAGTTACATAGAAATATCTTTTTTTAAAATTATATTTTAATCAATATATAATCTAATCAAAATACATTTTTTTCAAGTTAATTTGGCTTAATTTTTATTTCAAATGCTTAGTTACTTAACCCGTTGTTTTTTAAACGAGATACAACTTTTAATTGGGATAAAAGAAGCAAATTAATATTTGTTGTATTAAGTTTGTTTTTTTTGTGTTAAAAATAGTAATAAAACACATCCATTTTTTTTATGTACTTCACGAATGTCTTTCGCAACAAGCAGTTATGAAGTACATTCTGTCATTCTAATTTTCAGCTTCTTTTACCATTGCCGTTCGGCGTTATTTCCGAAATTGTACGTGTTATATTGGCTTTCAATGCTTCAAGAGTTGTTGGTTTGTTTCAATAGACCTTGGACTTAACGTACCTATTCCTATAGGAAATAATCCAACGGCGTCAAATCACAGAAACGTTGAGGCCAGTTAACAGAACCATCACCGGAAATAATGTTGTCGCCTAACTTGCCACGCAGTCAATTCATGATTTTACGAAGAGGCCAAACTGGTGAACTGGACACTGGTTTTTAGAGTAAATTTTCACCATTTTCAAACATCGTTCAAGTCTAAGGCATTTCAATACCAATTTGAGTATTGTTTCGGGGAACAAATGTAAAGGAAGCTATCATTAGTTTGTCAAAGGCAGCATTACCAATCGAAAGTTCTATCACGACAAAAAAACACCAATTATATTATTATTCCGAAGTATTTATAGATATTCTACGAATAATTTCGGAGGTAAAATTTGAAATAAGATAGGTACTTACGAGTAGTTGTGCTTAGCTATATAAATATCATATACACATTATACTCAAAAACTTAACGTTAGTAGTTTAGAAAGTGTATTATTAGAAAAGTATTTCACTTATAATATAATGCCGAGTAAAACCACAAAATTATCTTTCGTAAATTAATTAAAAATACATTACTACAACTTACACTGATCAATAAAATATCAAACAGTTTACATAGAAATATACTGGCAAAATTCAGGCAATTTACTTAGTTTTTCAAATCAATCAACTCATTTTTCTAATAGAAGCATTTCAAAACAACAATCGAGTGAATTTATTACGTGTTGTTTATTATTAGGTAAAAGGTGATTATATAGAAAATCATTTTAAAGCAAAATAAGTGGTGTTTAGAGAGAATATTTTATTTTTATTAATGTAATTGCGAGTTAGTACAAATGGCTTTATTCGTCTGGTAAATTAACAGGCTTTTAGTTGGATCAAATTCCAGAAATATGTCCTTTATCAACCCTTAATCCATAAATGTGGAATGCTGTCTTTATGTCTCCTTCTATCTACATTATTGTCTCACTCACATTTATTTTGCCTTGAATGTTCTGCCCATATGTCTATAACTTTCTTATGTATCCAGTGTAAGAAATATACTGACATAAATAATATATTTATGTACCTTTATTATATGTAAACCTTGACCATATCTATTTTAAGTCATCCATCATTGTTGCATGTATTTTCCAGCTTTCTATTGGTTTACTTGTCAATGTATTATAAAAAATCACAAGTGCATTTGTTAATACTATTTGTGAGCACTTTTTAAAACCCCTTCTGTCCAATTTTTAAAAATCTTGATGTACCTTACCTACCACTTTACAAAATCAGAACCCCTACTACAATATACTTTGGTTTTATTTATAATTTATTTTTTGTACTTTTTATTTATTTTCTCTGTTTTTACTTGTCTAACACATTTAAATGGCGCACACACTTTGTACTCAAACATTTTATACCTGTTGTTTTAATGTTTCTTTTGTCTTTGTAACATTACATAGTTTTCTTCACTGAACAACATTACACTAGGTACTTGAACATCATCCGATTTGTCCCTCGCGGAAGTCCGTTTGTCTATCAATTGTCCAAAAGTCCAGTAGAAAGCTCTTCATAAATCCATATCTCTCGTCCGTCCGTCCGAATCAAATCGTGTAGCTGCCAAAACTTCTCATGCAAAGAATAAACCATGTAAACGAAATAAATTAAACTGCTATTTCCCAAATCTATTCAATCCGATCTTATTTAAACCTTTGGTCAGTCTCAATTTTGAAAAATTATTTCGAACCATGTTTCATTCTTCTATATGTAGTGTGCATGCATCAAACAAACATTTTATATTCTACTAACTTGAATGTTTTCCCTCTCCAGCCTCTAATTACCTTCGTTTTAGAAGTAATCCAGACAGGTAATATATGCCCATTTTTATCAATGACAATCTACTCGGTCCATCGATCAGCAAGTAAGCGAAAATGTACTTTTTTATTACTAATAAAAGCTTCAAATATATTTTATGAAAATATGTTTTGTTCAACTGTTAACACGCTTAGAAATTACTCGTAATATTATTGTTCAGAAAACTGACATTCAGTAAAATTATATCAATTAAGTAGGTTATTTAGAAACATTAAAATCGAAAAACCCCGTTTTGAACAGTTATAATTTTTTTAACATAAATATCAATTATAAAAATCAGTATCCAATACAACCATTTTTTAATATAACTCCAAAGGCAGGAGTTTTCCGATTTAATGTCAAGTAATTTCATGAATTTCGCTTTAAAATATTTGAGAAATCTCATTTATTTATTGCTTCGAAAGCTTCCAGTTAATTTAACTAATAATGATTGTTTTATCAGAAATGATTTGTTGGCCCTTAAACTCTGTAGATTTTATTTAATTGTTTGAAAAATTTTGAGTCTTGGAAGTTTTCTAGCAAGTAGTGACATGTCCTCGTCCAATCACCCCTTCCCCCGGCAACTCCTGAACTATTCACTACCCCTGACTCTCAGTGTGCTTCGCAGGGGCTGCGGAGAAGTCTTCAAAGCACGGAGCTGAAGATAAGGCCTTATCCATCATCAACGCCATGAAGGAACGTATGAAGCTTAGAGAAAGAGACATGCCAGAAATATTTGAACTAATCAGGTATGATAATTTAAAACAATTAAAACGACGACTCCGTGTATTCATTCGATGTGATTCTCATAAAACATCTACTGGATTCTATCAACTTATATTTTTTGTAGAACACCTTCTTTTAATAAAATAATATACGTTTTAGATGTTGTTTTAAATTGGAAAAATATTTTTTTTATAAATTATTTCAAACTTTATTTACTTTAATCGATTTTGGCGTAATTCAAATCGAATCACCATATTTTGATAGTCCAAAAAGTAAAAGTTTTGTTTTTTTTTACCAAAATAGACGTAAGAAACTTGAGCATATATAAAACTACTAACTGTTGGGTTTCACATAAGATTGAGGTATAAATATATATTTTTTGCACGAGTAATATGGTAAAATACCAGTCTCTTTGCATGCTTTTAAGGACATCATAAATATAAATATAAAGTTAACTATGACTTTTATATTTTTGAACAAATGTAGATAATACGGTTACCAAGTATTCAATGAATCGTATACAGTTTTAAAATCTTTCGACTTATTTTTATTTTGTGAGATGGGATAAAAAATAACATTAAAAATATGAATTTATGCCACCTTACTCATACTTGCAAAATAATCAACCAAAATAGTAGTCATACATTGTAAGATATAGTAAAACCAAGATGTTCATTTCAACTTAACTAACGCGTTGTGTAATAAATTCCGGTCTGAATAATTGGTTGCCTACTTTGGTTTTGCTACTGTAGAATAATATTTTTGACCTCAATCCGTTGGCCTGTAATGCCAATACATATCAATATTTAATGAGTAAACAGAATTTGTTACCATTTCGTAGAGGGTGTAATATATGTTTGTGAATTAATTCTCAGCTCTTCGCCATACTTAGAATGAACATTAACATTTCAGTAAAAATGTTAAGCCGTGCAGTAGAATGGAGTCACGAGTATACTTTAATCCATGTGTTTTTATTGATTTAGATATTTTATTTAAAAACATTATTATCGAGTGCTTTTAATGTATTTTATTTAATAAAAATATCATACGCATAAAATATTTATAATTTGATGAAACATTGAGAAACGCCTACCAAATCACATAAACGTGAAATATTATGAAAAGTGGATTGAAATGAATTACCAAACATTGTTGTATTTTTAACTAGGGTCAATCAGAGATAGTCTGAATTAATAACTGTTTTTTTTTTTTTTACAAGAAATAGTATAACTATAATGAATTACTGGTTTCCTAGTTAATGAGATAATTAAGGCAGATAAATCTCATCCACGTTAATAATGGTTTTAGCTTTTTTATCACACAAAAGTCAAAAAATGGAAGAGTTAGGAAAATTTGACGCATTTTCCACATGTTCCCAACTTTTTCTGACTTTTTTAAAGAAGTGAAAAATCTTAATTCTTTATTGATGTGGGTGAGATTCCTCTAGGTGAATTATTCCACTTGCTAGGCAACAAGTAATTCTGTGGCTTCGATTTAAAAGGCCTAATGTCAGGTTTCATTATTTTCAATTAAACCTTTTTTTCGAGGGTCGATGACAATTTTAAAAAAATGTATATTCAACTATTTTACATTCACATGCATGTAGTAATGTTTTTTTCTTAATATTCGTTATCAAATCAGTCAAATGGTTCATTATAACGCCACAAAAAGGCTGAAAAATTACTCATCTGGAATAATTTTCTTTTAGATTCAAGCTACAGAGTTCTTAGGTATCATCAACTATATCTTATTGATGTGGCTTCCCTATAAATATTTATATATTTTTCAAGACTATTTTTTTTTCCGATCCTATATAATATTATAGTTATATATATAGTTCATATACTCGCTATGTATGTCTGAGTGAACTAATTATTTGTCCCAAAGGAACACAGGACTTTTGGTTCCATGGAGTTGGGACTTACGTCTAAAAAAACATGTAATAAACTGTTTATAAATAAATAATCAATAACTTACTTTAATTTATTTTGTTTTTTATTTTTGTTTGTTTTTATTTTTATTATTTAATTGTATTATAAAACGATTTTCAAATGGTTCCAAAATTACTTAACTGGCAGATCATTGGCAGTTAAAAATTGTGGCACCACATCTAGTAACGTTGAGGCGACTAGTGGAGTCCCGCAAGGATCCCGTTTGGGTCCGATACTTTTTAACATATTTCATATTTAGGCGTCGAAGTTTTGTTGTTTGCTGACCACATGAAAATTTTCAGAGGTTTTCATACTATTGATGATTGTATTACTATCCAACCTTACTTTAAAAACTGTTTTCGGGGTGCTCAAAAAAATAAACTCCAACTCAATATTAAGAAATGCCAAATCACGAGATTTCATAGGACTCAGTATCCAATAATGTTCAATTACTCTATTGGGAATTCTAAACTGGTCTTCATTTTCGCAATACGTAATTTAGGTGTTATTTTCGATATCAAATTATCGTTTTTCAATCACATTTAATAGCATTAGTAATAAACCACTGAAACTGTTAGGTTTCATAATCAGAACCACTAAAAATTTCAAAGATATTGGTACACTTAAAAAAATGTATACGTCACTTGGGCGCATTATAACTCTGAGATACGTCACTTGTTAAAAGCATTTTCAACTCAAGCAACTCTACAATCTGGGCTCCTCGTTTTTCTAGGCACCAATATTGTATTGAAAAGGTTCAAAATTAATTTTTGCGATTTAATAATTTTACATTAGGTGTTGGTACCGAATTTTAACACTAAGCGGTATAAGAATTATAATAGATTAACTTAATTTATACAAAAGAATTCATTCCATGTTTGGCACCCCTGCGATTTTATCACGTATTAATTTCAATGTACCAAAAAGGACAATCTGGCAAACCTACTAATACTGTGGCAACAATACTTCGACTTCATATGGTCAAATGCAGTCATTAATAGACTTCACACTATAGGCAATAAGTACTAAGATATTAGTGACTCTTTGCATATGAAGCTTAGTACATACAGGGTGGCCCTTCTCCTGTATTTCATGGGTAGGAAAAGCTAGTACTAGTTGTTTAAATTTCTTTACTATTTACCTAAGTAATAGTTTTAAAAAATAATATTTGAATTTTTTTATCGTTTAGTCTGATTCAAAATTGTTTTAATTTCTTAATGAATTTTTATTGTTTTCTTAGTTTTTTTTACAGGCTCAAAATATTTCTATTACGAAATTATATTTTTTTATAAATATTTATATAACTGGTAATATAAGTTTTATATTATTTATCTTATCAGGCTTCTTAATTTGTAAATAACTGTTTCGTATAATTTGTTTTAAATTCTATATATTACTGATAATTTTACTTCCTTTTACTTTTATTCATAAAAAAAACATTTATTGAGATTCAATTACATGACACTAATTCCCTTCAAAGTTGTCCCCTTGAGCTGCTACCCACTTCTCTCAACGGTTCTACCACTGCCGGAAGCAACGCTGGAAAGACTCTTGTGTTATGGCGCGCAGATGGTCCGTCGCAATGTTCATGATGTCTTCCTTGGTCTGAAATCTGGTCCCTTTCAAAGGCCTTTTCAGCTGAAAAAACCCATCACCAGTGATCACTGTGTTGAGACAGTTGGGAATATTGATCACAGTCTCCAGCATGTTCTGTGCGATCTCCACACGAAGTTGCTTCTGCTCAATTGTCACCAACTTTGGCACAAATTTTGCTGAGACTCTTCTGAGGGCCATATCTTCAGTTAAAATTGAATAAATGGATCCAACACTAATGTTTATTTCATTAGCAAGTTTTTTAATCGTTATTCGATGATTCTGCATGGCCAGGATCCTTACTTGATCAATGACAACATCAGTTTTGGATGTTGAGGACCTACCGCATCGTGCTTCACTCTCCACTAATGAATGGCCGTCTTCGAAGCTGTTATACCACTCCTTTATCTGTGTGGTGCCCATTGCTTGTCCTTGGGGGAGTGTTCGGACACTTTTTTAATTTTGCGGATAGTTTCCAGTTGAGAATTTCCAAGCTTTAAACAAAATTTGATGCAGTAACGTTGTTCAACTTTTTCTGTCATTTTGTTAAAACTAAAATCCGACGACAATAGTGGACACGTGATCACTCTTCAACGGCGTGACAGTGAATGGGTGGTACTGTGGTCGTGAAAAAAATTGAGCATGCGCTCTAGGTATATTTTTAAACGATTATTTAAGCTCCGCCCTCAAAACGTTATTTGTTTTGCCAATGGTGGGCAACTAATATGTAAAAGCCACTAATTGCCGTCTATTTCAATAAATTAAAAACAATTAATAACCACAAAGTTAGTGCTTGAAATATAAAATTATATCATCTTTTAGTTTCAACCTCTGGGATTAATTAGCAAAAATTCTTCGCATCTCTTTCTCGAAATAATTTTTGTTCATTTTTAATCACTAAAAACTACTTAATAGTATATTTGTGCTAAAAACAGATGTATCGAAGTGTCTTCCATTGTTTCAATGCTATTATCCCGATCAAATGTCTGAATCTATCAACAATGTTATTGTTAAGCAGAGGTAAGAATCTCCGATCGATTGTGTCAACTAATTTAGGATTCAAAGGCTTTGAATACTATGGAGGTTCATTGTGTCAATTGGCCAGACAATTATCTAATGTCTGAGGTAGATTGTACAAGGTAATAATGAATGTTCAAATAATGAAAGATGTCTCATCAAACGAAATTTATTTACTATCACACGATGTTTGGAGCCCAAATTCTAATAAACCAAATATTAACGTTGTTGAAAGTTTCGTAATATAAATATATGCACGGTGTAAACATGTGGACTGTATATTTAATTTGGTGGAATAAAAACGCCGTCTTTCCGTTTGGAAATCTTAGAGTTTATTGTATGACATTTAACTTTACAACTTTACTCAATTACTAGTAATTGCTTTGGTATAAATATGATAAAATGGCGGCTAACTTTGCCAGAGCTAATATTAAGAACGAGGAACTTTATTTTAAGCTGATAAAATTGTCAAAAAAGAACGAGAAGGCCATTGCGGTTGTATTTGTAACCTTTCAATGTACTCTGAACATAGGCGCGTATTCGGCGCTACCAACATCAGAAAACCAAGATAATAAGAAATCAAGTTAGCAGTACAAGGAACTTATATAATAATAAATCCGTTCTTAATAAAAATCCGGCCATACTTATTGCGACTAAATTTGCTTTTCAGTGCCATTTATTATATTCATTAGTTAAAAAGCTCGTCGTAAGGAATATTTTACAGATTAATAAAATTTGTATAAATTCTCAAATCCAATCGTGTTTATCTACGCGTATCTCTTTTGCATTGCGATCCGTAAATTTACCTTTAGACTTACCTTTATAATTATTTATGTAGACCTCGCTTTTTATACATTCATTTGTCTTCTTGTGCACGCCCGCCGATTTTTCCGACTTTTGGCATGTCCATCCTCAAATATTTACTTGGCATTTCTTTCGTGGTCTTCTTTGATTTCTGCATCCATCAACATTTCCATCGTTAATCATTGTAGCCGTTTTTTCGCTGTCCATTCACTCCATATGTCCAAACCGACGCGGTACTTTTTTTTATTCTGTCGATAATGCATCTCTCAGCCTTACATAATGTGCGGATCTTGACATTTTTGCAACAATCGTACATAGTTTAACCACACATTCGTATTATTCGCAAAGATCGTATTTTGACAGCATTTAGCCTACTTCAATCCTTAATTCATATTTTATTTAATAAATTATACTATCTATAAAAAATATAAAATGCGTATTTGAAGCACTAACTTTGTGTTGATTCATTCACTTATTAATTGAATTATAACCGAACAATGCCAACTATTAACATCAGCCGGAAAATAAAGACGTACCTAAGAATACTAGTAATTTGAAAAAAAACTCCCGCCTATTTGATTTAGGTACTTATACAATTTTAAAGTTTCAAATTTCGTGGATATTTTAAGAAACATTTGCGTTGAAAGGGTTAATATATATCGAAAGCATACAGAGAGGCAAATTAAGATTGAAGTATTTACATAGTCACAAACTTATAGTTTTGTTATTTAAAACACTTTTGATTTGAAGTTTTGTTTTGCTTTACATAGACAAAGGATTGGCAATGTATTGTGTTGATATAGAAGTATTTTGATTTTGTCAATATTTCCTGTAGCAGACTTACTTGATCAATATACAATTATCCACTTTGTCAATAAGTTTTTAGATATAAATAAAAAAATTAAAACCCAGCACCAAAACTTGATAAAAAAATCACAAAATTACCAAAAATTGACTTATCCAGATTACCTTGCACGCTCACAATGTATGTAATTTTGAAAATTCTCCATAAAAAACAAATAATTTTCTCTTATTACAAATTAAACAAAGAAACCAAATCATATTGAAAATATTTGAACTTTGTCACGTACCATTTCATCAGTACACATTCTTGTATCTAATTTTCTAGTATTCCATGTTGGTCCAGAATAATCTTTTCCTATTTTCGTTTCGTGTCTGAGATTAATGAACCATTTTGTTCTCTAGACGTTTCGTCTGGAAAATATAATGATAGTAAGTCTAGGAAAATATTTCCTAAGGAAATATGTTACAGATATTCATATTCCCGTAAGAAATACACTTATTTCACGTCTTTTCTTTATCACACTACATTTATAGTTATGTAAAACACATTTTTTTCTATGAATACTTTAATCTCAATTGAGAAAAGGGCTTCTGTTGATTAAATTGTTTTTATTAATCGTATTATACTTATGTTACGTTTTTTTTATAACTATTTCAATTAATTTTAATCAAAAGCAGCATTGTACTGGCTTTTTTAATCTTTCACAACTCTTTTAAATAAAATGTGTTATCATAACTTTCATTTATATTAGTATGTACCTTTGATGATTAAACATGGAAGTTCATTTTTTGCTATTGTGAAGTTTAAAATGCGTAAATTATCGCAAAAAGCTATTATCTACATAAATAAAACACAGAATTTCACTTTCGTCATAAAAATGCATTATTGAGTTTGAATAAAAATCTTAAATCTACTTTGTTTTAATGTAAAAAACATTAGTAGTCCCAGATGTACTATTTTAACATATATTTTTATCATCAAAAAAATCGTTATTTTTTTAAAGTTTCGTTGATTTTTCGAAGTTTCTTTATAGATAAAAATTATCTAATTTGGTTTTAAAAAAATCATGTTTTGGAAATTGCACGATCTTGTTTCCTGAACAATACAATACATTAAATTTTGTGATAGTATTCCCATCCTTATTCTACCGCTATGTCAAAGCGTTACTTTCAAAAGTTTATTCAAATATTTTTATTTTCAAAAATTAAATTTCATAAAGTCATTGTTGTGTTCAAATCCATTGTAAAGTATTTTCGACTGTCCTACGTTTCTTGCTCAAAAATAAATTATTTATTTCATATATTGTTTCCGTTATTTACAGATTTTGTTTTTATATTCGACTTGATGGGATTATCACAAAATTTGAGTCAAACCAAAATATTTGATTTACCATAATATAAAATATAAGATTGAAATATATATACATAAAAGAAAATATAAAGTATTAGAAAAGTGTTTAGAATAATTATTATTTAAGTTGATCAGGACAATGTCTGATGATCTGAATGATCTTTAATTCTGTAATATTTTTTTTTAGAAAATTTAAAATGGTTCGTTTGAAAAATTTGTATAATTTATTTTAATTTTAACTTTTGTTTTTTCTAAGTAATTACTAAACTGTTAATAATAAATAAGTAAATACGTCATGAAACATGCAAATTTTTTGACAATAACTTCTTGAAAACATGTTTATATATTATTTATGCTTTATAAGATTAGTTCATAATCTTAAGAACTTATACATACATTCGATATCACAATTTATCAGTGATTTTCAAAACTTATTTGAAATATTTCAAGACTTTTAATTTCTCTAGGGACTCATTGTACAAATTTAAATTCTAGTGCAACGAGTTTTTCTCCTCTTTGATGATTTTTTTCTTCTGTTTTTTTGTGTTTTTTTAACATGTTTAATAAACTACAAAAGAAATACATTTGGCGAAAGTACACATGATGAAAACGAAACGAATACTTCATTAAAAAAGAAAAAACTTCTAGTGATTGGTGTAGGACGGCATTGTTCGTTATATTTAATTTTATTTTTGATTCGGTTAACCAATTATTTGTTTATGAATAAAAATTTTGACCTTTATTATACTGCGAGAAGGCCATTTTTTTATGCTCGTTTGATTAGCACGAAATAAAATCCGTATTAAGTTGGGACTACCAATATATTTGCCTTGTCTAATACCCTGTCACTGGATCAGTCACTTTGTTAAAGACATTAGCGCCGCGACGCCGGCGCCTGTCGACGTCGACAATTGCCTCCTCCAAAAACTCCTCTTAACTAATGTAAGACGTCAAACTGCTGTCCCGTCGCGTCGAATAAGATTCAACTGAACAAGTTTCCAATAAATTAATTTACAAGTTAGCGAATATTCTGGCAAAATCAATAAATTTCTCCGTTCACATGGCGGCAACGGCTTCGGCGCATGACTCACACACGGGAGGTTCCTGGTTCGATTCCCGGCGAGAACACAAAAATTCTGTGTGTGTGGGGGTTCTGTGCTTTCACTTCACGTTGTGTTGCAAAAAAAGTAATCAACAATTATAAAAAGTTTAGATCGTCGCGAGAAATTTAATAAATAATTATAATAATTTTAATTAATATCATTAAAAACATCGAAATACTTTAGTGGAAATAGACTTTTCTAACTGAATTTAATAAAAGTAAACCCTGTTTTTGCTATCAGTTCGATGACAAACTAATTTTTTATAGTTTATCGGCGCAATTATTATTATTTTTTTTTTAATGTTAAAAAATATTGTAATATAACGTAATATGTAATTTTATGAATTAGGACTGAAAAAAAATCTTGTTGGGTTGATCATGAGGAAAAATGACAATATCCGACAGAGGATTTTCGTATAATTAGCCAAACGCACAGTGAAACGGACAGTGAGAGTATCAGAGTTAAATTCAGTTAAAATAGCGGTTTGTGAAACTGAGTAAATCGTTTGTTGACAAAAAAAACGTTGTTTTTTAGTATGAGTAAAACCGATAGGAAGATTCATGGTCTTTAAAACGGTTTTCGGGTATGTGGAGGGAGTGGCTTTCATTGCTTTAAATCAAAGATCGTACAATAACGACGGGTGTGCGAAAAATGTAAAGTTGTCTGAGTCAAAAATCTTTTATATTTGATCTTGAAAAAGTTGTATAAAGACTTTGTTTCTTGGTTTGAAAAAACATATAGATATATACAACTGACCCAAGTATCAAATGATATACTTTTGCACTTAATAAGTTGTGACATTAAACCGCTATCTTGTAAAGTTGAAAAAAATCACATGTGTCGTTTTTTTTTACAATCAAGACGAAACATTTTCTCTACAGTAGGTAACTTCTTATCTACAAGTATTTGATACATGAATCACTCAATTAACCGTTTATTAAATCGTCCATCGGTAGAGGTATTTTGATATGAAATTTCGGGTTCAACATCTGGGAGAGGTTTTGTTTAGGAAAGCGTCCTATTCAATTGTTTGGAAAATGTAAACCATATATTACTATCATCCCTTGTAAGAATCTTAAATCCATTACTCACATCCCTTGTTTCGGATACTTAAATCGATTGGAAAACAGAATTTTCCTTAACATATTTACCTAAGCAGTATAGAAATTATACGACACATTTCTCCAAACTTAATTTTACGAATATTTTCCAGTCTAAAAAATGAAGACCCATAAATTTATTTATCATTTTTATAAATAAACTTAATGTGGAGTACATGTATAACGCTATTTTGCATTCCTAGTGTTAGAAACTTTAAAAAAAAGTACAATTTGCCAAGAACTTCTTTTTGTTGAGAATTTTAACAGCCATAGCCAATTCTTTTTTTTAAAGGCATAACCCGCTGACCCTCAATTGAACGAAGTTATGCAGAAAACAGCCAGCCATAGAAAAGTGAAACTAAAACACCTTTGTGAAAAGAGTGAATAAACAAATCTCCACCACTGTTGGAATGTTTTTGACTTTAACAAATGATAAACAAGGAATATATTAGTTTTTTTTTTACATTACAAACAATAATTTAATTACCTTTGTATTTGACCAAATTTAATGATTTTTAAAATTAGTTAAAATTTCTAGTGCTATGAGTGTTTTCTGCAAATTGAGAAATACCGTTTTAGTAATTGATACCATTTTCAGATGGTGATTAAAACAATTTTTCTCTATGAAAGCGGTCTGGCTGTTTTTAGAAGAACATTTAACTGACCTTACTGCACCCGATTACACCAATATCTCATTTTTTCAAAATTGTGGACTGGCTGCTTTCTTCATAACTACGTTCAATTTCAGGAGCTCATCAGCAGTTGGGAAGGAAAACGTATGAAAGTGAGTTGAAAAAACACTACAACATCCAATAAAGAATAAATCTTTCTTGGATTTGTATCTCGCAACCGGGAATCGAAGCCGTGACGCCAGTTTCAATGTTGGCCATCTTACCTACTGTAACAAGGTGCTTGTAGCATGACTAAAAATATGTGAATAATCTTGAATCTTTTTTTTTTCCACATCCACTCTCAAGTGACGCATGTGGACATCATCAGACACTTCCAGAAGGCCTTATCGCCGTCCCTTATTTTGGCCGAATTAAGCCAAACGATCGTCATCGACGACCTTCCAGGTCGGTGGGAGCCCGCAGGTGTAAATCATAGGCAACTCGAGATAAGGTTCTCCTGAACCATGCGCAGCACGTGTCCAAGCCAGTTCCGTCGCCGCATCCTCAAGACGCTCATCATATGAGGCTGCTGCGTGCGTTCTCTAACTTCAATGTTAGTTATGAAATCGAACCACCTTATACCTAATATTCTTCTCAAGCACTTACTCTCAAAACTCAGAAGTTTTGTGTTCCTCTTTTAGCTTTGATATGGTGCTAAGATTCGCAACCATATAGGGGTATTGGCATTATAAAAGAGTTAAATAATCGCATTTGATCGAGTATAGACCAGAGTTCCAGACAACACGCATCATGTTAAAAGGTCAATGTTTACAATCTTCTTTTCTGCAGCCTTATTCTCTCCACTGCTGGATAAAGACCTCTTCCAAACGTCTCCATTCCTTCACCCGCTTTAATCATCTACGTTTTACCGGCAATAGAGGCAATGTCGTCGACCCATCTTTTCTGTGGCCTTCCAACACTTCTTTTGTTTGCCCATGGTCTCCACTTCATTATTCTGGGTGTCCACCTGCCATCATTTTGTCTCACCAAGTGCCCTACCCACTGCCATTTCAATTTCGCTGCACGATCCATGATATCCATGACTCCGGTTTGGCGCCTTATTTCTTCATGTCTTATTCTGTCTCTTAGACATACACCGAGCATTTGTCTTTCTATGGATCGTTGGGTGCATTTTAATTTTTGGCTACTTTTTTGTGTTATAGCGATGGTTTCTAGTCCGTATGTTGTCACCGGCAATATCCACGATTCATATACTTGTCTTTTCAAGCATATAAGGACTTGTTTATTTTCAAAAATATATTTTAATCTGCCGAAAGCAGCCCCTATTCTTCTCGGTAACTCCGCTATCCGGTTATCTTTACCAAGTTTGACTTTGTGTCCTAGTATTCATCAACCACTTCGATTTTATAATCGTTAATGAAAATGTCTTGTCCGGTTGGACTCATAATCTTTGTTTTATAAATATTCATTTCCAAACCAATCTTTTTTAAAGCCTCATGTAGTTCCATAATCATTTTGCCTAGTTCATCCATGTCTTTACTTATGACTACTACTCGTATATCATCTGCAAATCTGAGATGACTCAAGTACATGCCATCGATTTTTACACCTTTATTTTCCCAATTTAGGGTTTTAAATGCATTCTTTAAGGCTAGCGTAAAGAGTTTTGGCGATAGTGTGTCCCCTTGTCTGACACCTTTTTCTATTTTGATTTTATCAGTTTTTGTGTCCTATGAGGACACAAAATGTTAACAATACTTGAGTCAGTAAAAAAGTCCAGTCTTAATTTAATAATACATAATATATGAGTTTACATAGTCATTTGTGTTTTTTTATTCTTTTGCACCACAAAAGACCTAAAATAAAAATAAGATTTAAAAAACATTGTTGAATTTTCCCTTACATTTTTTACTATGATAACGATACTGAAAAATATTTATTACTATTTTGTAGTGTAGTGGGAAATATTTTATAGTATTTCAAAAACGGGAATAGTTAACAAAGTTGGGAATGCGTAGTAACTACGGTATTTTGAAGAGTTAATTAGATAAGTCGTTCATACTACTTCCAAACTATTCAATAGGGTCTATCAGAACTCGTCCAATAGACTCTCTTAAACTCTATTTATTGCTTAAGTCCTCTGGGGTGAACTGCGGAGTATTTCATAACCCACCCTTGCCCCTTGCGAGATTTTATTAAATTGCCGAAACTCTTGAAAAAGTCCAACATTCTTTTTATTAAAGCTGATAAATTCCAATCCACCCTCGTGTCTGCGAGAGAAACATCCCCACGGTAGCCATTGTGAATTAAATGAGGTTTTCTGGCATTACTTTACTCACAAAGGAACACAACTTCTAGAAGTTAACCTATTAGTGATAGAAAAACTCATGAAATATCCCGACAATAATAATTTGGACATGATTCTTATGATCCTCACTTCAAAACAACACTACAAAGAAAAATATCATCACGACATGACACTTATGTTAGACATAAAATTGTGTCGACAACTTTCGGATAGACGGAATGGTGCTTGAATTGTCAAATGCTAAACAATATTAAATAAACTAAATTACCCTACAATGCACGCCGACTCGAACATGGATAAAAAACATTAGTAATTTGATGATTTTATTCCACTCATATCAATCAAATTAATATTACACAAAACTTAAACTTAATATATTACGCCCTGCCCTTTCAAACTGGAAAGGTAAACCTCATTAATTAAAAATGTAATGTAATTTAATTGTTTTATTTGGTTTAAATCGTTCGTGTAATATATTTATATATTATAATATACAAATATTTTGTGTTTTTTTTATTTTATTATTGTATAATTGAATGTGCTTCTACTATTGATGGTATGTCTCAACTCAACACAGGTCTTTTAATCCCATGGATTTAGGAAGATCAGTGCTACAGGAAATCGGATGTAAAAAATGTTTCCTGTCGCACTGTAAAAATAAGAACATTTAATTGTACAGCGAAATATCTCGAAAATGTACGAAAAAAAATTTTTTTTTAAAAGTATTTCGAGCTACATCCCAAGTTCTTAAAAATCAACCAATTGTAGAGTACTGTGATACATTTCCGGTTTCCGGGAAGCCAACTCACTAATCAGCAGAACTCATCGATTAGAACTTGTAACGTCACTGGCAAAGTAATTTCACAATTACAAAACTTTTAAAAATCATAGCTCTGATAATACGATACATAAAAATATTTACAAATTTTATTTGACATAGTTTAATAGTATATTAACTAATACTTTTTTTTAAACCAGTGAATTTTCGTATTTGGGATACGTGACTTTTTCGACAATTTATTAAAGAATAGATAAATAGAAAGTAAAAACATTTCCAAAAATTTATTTTCATATAAATAAAATACTTTGTAGGCCTGTAGATTCCTTTTTTATTTTTCCAATAATTGGTGTAATTATTATCTCTTTTAAGCTACAACTGTGGCCCTTTGTTGTGACTAATTCGTTTCGTTAATTCATTTGTATCGTATGGAGAAGGAACGAGAGCGAAATATGGTTTTTATTGCGTTAGAATGAGATAGATATATGGCGAACGAACGAACTTACGAAATGAAATAGGAAAATATCACATACTACGAATACCGATAAAAATATATGAAATGGATTTAGAAAAATTAATTGTATTTTCAAAATTAATGTGAATATTGTGGAGAAATGTTTTCATACAATGTCATACATATGAAACAAGGGGTAAAAAAAAGATAAGATTACCAATGTGGAGAAAAACAGAATCTTCAAACTCATTGTACAAGGGATTGAAGCTGTATCATGAGTTATCTGAAGAAATAAAGAAGATAGAAAAGATCTAAATATTTAAAATTAATTTGAAAAAATATGTTTTGAGAAATTTTTATAAAAAAATTGGAATGTTATCAAAAGTTTATATTAGTTCTTAAGATGTTATGAACTAACTTAATAAAGCATAAATAAATACAAAAATGTAAAAAAGAAATTTAATTGCTAGAAAAACGCGACGTGTTTGGCCTTGGTTATTGTGACGTCAAGATTCATGATATTGTTTTACTGAAATTTCGATGGCAAGAAACAAATAATTATGAATCATGACGTCTTAGGAGCGTGGCCAATGGCCATGACCGTTTTGCGGGAATTCAAAATTACAAATCTAAAAATATCTTGTATGCTACTAATAATAAGCAAAAAAAAAAATTTTACTGGACAGTATTCCATACTTTTTTATTACTTTTAAAATGTTTTTTAAAAAGGTGATATTTTTCTATTGTGACAAAAAAGTCTGCATATATCTTCAACCTCGACAAATTAATAATGTCTTAGTATTATCCATCAATATTATTCATCTGCTTGCCAAAACTGAAGTTTTGGCAAATTGTTATTAAGTCATTATTTTCCCGTCTGTTTTATGCCAAGAAACGGGTGAAGACGTAACAAAACGATTGTGGCGTATTTCCTTCCATATCCGTTACTACCCGTGATAAATGACTATCGCCATTCCTGTAAAGATTTGGCTGGCCTGTATGCACTGGGGCAGAACTTTGATTCTGCGCCAACAGATGGCTCCAACTTTGGCCATCTGGTGTGACCTGTTGAATAAATTTATCCAAACTGTGAATCAACGTGGTGGAAACGCCATGGGTACTGATAAAGCTTGAAATATAACAGTTTATGAATGTTTCAAATAGGCTAGTAACAACTATTAGACGTAAAATAGTTATTGACGTCTTCAAAAAGGCGAATCGTGATTGCTAGTGATTTTTAACTGGCTGGTGGCTTCACTGATTATACACCTGGGCCTCGATTATGATGGGAAGATAAAGACGTCATACCTTCACCTTGACGGTAAAGTCGAAGATAAATTCTCTCTAGCAATTACAAAGATACACTACCGACCCCCACCATAAAGTTTTACGTAGGTACATCGATATGAAACAAGAGGAAGCGTACGTCACGGTACACATATCTTCGCACTAAAATGACATAATTTCAGTACGACGTCATAGTTGCAGATAAAATTCTCCTCGCCGATTACGAAGATACACTACCGATCCCCCCACTATCAAGTTTTGATGTAAGTACATCTGTTTGTATCGACGGGTCTAGAACCCCTCGATACGTTTATCTACGCATTAAAAGTGACAAAAATTTTGTTCCACCGAGCATTTTTTTCTTACGATTTATTTAAATTTTTAATCGTTCTGAGGTGGGCACTTTTTTCTTAAAAGCCTATTAAAAATATGAGAGAGAAATAAGTAAATGTTAAAGTCGAATTGAATTCCGACATTACTTTCAGTTTTAACAAAGAGCAGCTAGATGCAAAAAATAATGTCGTTAGATTCTGTCGTATTAATATATATGAGTATCTAGGCGTAAGAATGTTGCCACTTTAAAAAAATTATTCGTTTTTGTATTTTTTCTGTGTTTTACTACCTATCTGAGTTTAGGTATCGAGACGTTAAAGGAGCCGGCTTTGTAATCAATCCGTAGATAAATACAGTCGGTCGTTAAGCGTGCCGTCTAGGTTATTGCCAAAAGTCATTTAAAAATCATTTTTAAGCAAGCATTTTGTTGTTTGAATTGAGATTCATTGGAGTTTATAATCGCTTTAAAGTGGAAACTTTTTATAACAGAAGCCTTTATAAAATATAAATTAAAACTATTTTAAATTTAAATGAAGTAAGGTACGTAGACTAAATCATGAAGACCATTCATTGGTTGGTTTCGATCATATGATAGAACATACCTAGGTAGATTGTTCATTCTACCCCAAATTGATCCCCATTTTAATAGCGAGTTATTTACGACTCATTAAAAATAGCCCTCAAAATCAAATATTTGGGTGAAATATAAAAAAAAATAATCGCTTTTTGTCTCTCTGTCGAGTTATGTTTTTGGACTTTCTGTAGTTTACCTCTGCCATACAGACGTGTTGTCGCTAAAGTGAGAATTTTGAACGAAAATTCGGTAGAACCACCTTCCTCCACTAATTATTTTACGCGTGTTCTCGTGACGCGATGGTTGACATATGTTTTTTAAACAAGCTTTTTACTTTCCTCGTTTATTTTCGAATTGAAAAATTGCCTTTAAAATTTTGATTATTCATTCTGTTATGTTTTATTCCCGTTCGGAAGTAAACGCTGCAATTGCAGCGAGTTAGTGGCAAAACTAACTTGTAATAACGATAATTCTCTGTGGTCGTATTATCTGGAATGTTCCCGCATATTTTTGGCGGCAAACTTGCCATGAATTTCCCGCTAGAATTCACCCTTAAACTCCCGCCAAGCAACATGGCAGGAAACAAATGCAGCGTGGAGTACAATAGGCTCACTCGTCCATTTCGCATGCAAATTTGGGGTAAATTAATGCATTGTTATTACGAGAAGCCTTAGCAAATTCATCTTCCTTGATGAAATTTATTTACGACTGCGAATTGGTTACAAATTGATCTTGCGTGCGTTGATTGAATAATATTCCATTTAAATATTAATCTTCATTTATAAAGAAATACTTTCAAGTTGCAAAGCTGTTTTTTTTTTCTGAAATTGATTTGAGTGATTTCTTATCATGAAAAAAAATCAAGGAATTAATTTTTATGCATTATAAAATATTTGCTGGTACTTAGCTGAAATAAAAAACTTATTTCTTAAACATTTCTCCCATTCCTTTAAATTCACAGACACGCAAATATTTTGATAACCTGAAAAAACAATTATATGACAAAAAAAAATTACATCACTTACATAATGAAAACATCACTAGCTTAAATAGTTACATAAATCTTCTAAAAACACGTTTTATCTAATGGATTTTACTTTTTTTTTTAATGTATTACATCTCGTCATTTTTTTTTTCTTTTCATTTTACAATGTTCTTGGTGTTTACAGTTTTAGTGTTGCAGACAGCGTTTATTGTATATTTTTTGAATAAATATTACAATTTGTTACCCACTAAAAAAAAATCGTTTCTCAATGTTTCATCTACTGATTTTTTCTAAAGCACTTTTAAAATTTTGGTGACGTTTCAAAATTGTCGACACAACTGATAAGTAATACTAAACTCACAAATTCAGAATAACTGTTTACCGGTTTTATCGCTTTCGCGATATCTTCGAGACCGGTGTCTTTGTTATAAAGTAAAAATTAGTAAGGATACAAAATTAAAAACTATATTCTAATGAATGAATGTTATTTTTCTAAAACCTTTTTCAACGCGTAACCAAGAAAATACATGTTTATTGTAATTTTATTTTAATCGGCCTAAAATAAGTATTTTGAATTTGTGGCTTTAAGTATTACTTCTATGTTATTTCTTTAATAAATTACAATTAACTTCCAACAATAATTTTCACCAATCAACTGAAGTTTTTTAGTAAAAAATTCTCAAAATAAACATAATGCATGTTTTAAATGTGTATATATAAAAAATCTCGCATTTATCTTGAATTTTTTGAGCAAAATTCCATGTTTTTATGAATGCAACATTGTTTTGATATAAAAATATAGGTTATGGATAAAATGCTGGAAGCTGCACATTGGATAAGCCACTTTAATGGTTCGAAGAAACTCATTTCGTAGAGAGCAATATAATTTTAACCGAGAGAATGCATATCTTTGCTTGCAAACTTAACCCGCAAACAACTCTATCACTGTTCGCTTCGGGTGGTTATGCTTTGTAAACAAAGTAACAAAGTTTACGATATCGAGAAATCGGGGATAATCAAAATGTCCAAGTGTTTTGAAACTGTGTGTATTGATTTGGTACTTGTGTGAAATATTAGGGCGGTGTTTTCCGTTGAAGAGAAGAGTCACTCGGGGCACATGAAGGCTGTCAAACAATCGGTCTTAGACGGAACGTCGAAATGGAGTGCGAAAATTGCCATCACAGGTTTGTGGGGTGGCCGACAAAAAATCTGCCACATCTTACCCCGCTTTCCCTATCAACTTATTCTATATTATTTTGTTGTCGTGCATTGCAGATTCTCTCGTTTCGCCGTTATTTATATTTTTATTATTTGTTTTTATTACGTTGTCATCTATTTGTCGTATTTTTTTTTGGTTATGTCCGAGATTTGAATGTTTTTAGGGGAAATCTATTGACTGCTGTTTATTTTGCCAAATGATTAAATTGTCAGAGAGTGGAATTAGATTATTTAAACAAACTAAAACTGTAGCTGCATAATTAAAAGTACACTTATTATACGATTTGATAAAATAAATTTAAACTTCATTTATTAATGTAGTACATTTTTTTAGATGTAAACTGTGAGATAAAAACCTTTGAAAATTTTCATTTGTACAATTTATTTATCTTGGTAATATGAAAAGCGCTCAAAAGATTATTTTTATATTGTGTCCTGTATATAGTAATATAATACTTTTAGGTGATGTCTTAATGTTTTCTTTTAATCGTTGTTTGTTTTAATTAATCCTATAAATGTTCTTTATTTCTGTACGTCTTGTGTGAGAATGATGTTTTATGTGTACGTAATTTATTTATCTACTAATATTTTATGTTTTCCACTTCATTCATCAAAACATACTACATTCACTATCCTAATATTACAATTTCAACCCTGAAATGTACAAAACTTTATTTTTGAACGAAATACACAGAAATTTTGTTATTTTGTCAAGAAATGATTTTGTATACACACAAATTTATTTTAAAAATACTTTTATAGCAAAAAAACATACTTTAAAATACACGTTATTTTCTGATTCTATTAATAAATATAAAATTTTCCAAGAATTTTTCTTCCAATTTTTCTTTTTCGCTTCTTAATCGCTTAAGCCTTATCCACTCGCTTCTCAGTGTACAGAAAAAATAGCAGCCTTACTTCCGATTTTTTCCTCTTTTTTATACCACTCGAGGTGTGGAGTTTCGAGAAGAAATCTTTTTCCGTCACAGGTAATAATTTAAGGATATTATTTCAGAACAAACAGGTACCTACATCTCACCATCTTAGGAATTTTCCGTGCATTGGTGTTTTTCTTGGTTGTATTTCGTAGTTTTAGGTAGGATGAAATCGTTACATTTGTATTTAATAAAAGTATTTTAGTTTTATGATCTTTTCAGAGGATATGGCTGAAACCGGAAGAAGAAATTGTGTTAAATTTTAAGCGAGGTCGAACTCTGAACCTAAAAATGTGAAATATTTTTCTATCATATAAATTTTGGACTTATTGACACAACTTAAATTAATAAAAATCATTCAGCGTTAGTTATCCAAATAACCAAGGTTTTATGCGAATTTCTATATTCAAAGAAAAAACCGTAAATTTTAGTTAGTAAAAATTTCAACATATTTTTAAAATTTTATATGCGTTGTGTTTTGTAAAAGGCGTATTTGGAAGTTAATGATCATAAGATGAGTTCATTTTTTTTAAATTTGAAAATGAGAACCAAAAGTAAAATAAAACCATAAAATTCATACGTCATTTAAAAGAAAGTTTTCTATTTTACAATATATTTTATTTGTTTTTACGTAAGACGTATTACTTTATTTAATTACTAGCCTTCAAATTGGAATGTCAAGTAGACAAATGCGAGCGTTTAGGAGACCTTCGCGTTCCATGGAGGGGAAAAACGTGTGTAACGTAATGTAACGTAAAAACAAATACAAAGTCTTGTAGAACAGAAAATTTTCTTTTAATGACGTATAATTTTTACCGTTTGGTTTTAATTTTGGTGCTCATTTTAAATTGCGGAAAAACGGACACAACTTATGTTTACCCTTGATACTTTTATATTTCTAATTCTATATATTTTTTTAATTTTCCAAAACGTGACATTTATTAAATTTTAAAATAATGCCATCCTTTAAAATGTGTTTCTAAAAGATTTGACGTTTGTGAAAATTGTCCTAATGATTTTGATTTTTTGGATCAGGGTTCGATGTGTCGCGAATAATTCGAAGTCTATCGAGACTCCTGTTTGTCGGCAATACGCGGAGTACTGAAATCTTAATTCTTGTTTTCGGTTCTGGTCGCTAGGCGAACATTTTCAGTGGATCCCGACACACATGTAGACTCTGTTGAGCAAGCCAAGGATATAAATATTGAGGGAACGTCAAAATGGTCCTGCAAGATCGCTATAACAGGTAGGTAGGAGACTGCAACAGGACGCGGGGTCAAATATAAATCGGATGAGGCACTTTTGCACAGGACACATCAGTATTGTTTTGAGAATATTTTTCTTAATTTTACTCATTGCCGTTATGGAGATAAAAATATTCTCAGCCACTCAAAACTAACAACCATTTAATTTTTAATAACACTTTCTATTTCCTTGTAAATTATGGGGGCTATGTAATAAGTCAAATGTTATAAAAGCATTATTTATTTTTTAAAACAAATTGATTTTTCTGCCTGTTTTTTTAACATACATCAAATCAATGTTTAAAAGACACATAAACATATTATAGTTAATTGCCTCCGTGGTTTAATTCTACAAAATTTTCAGCATACAAATAATATCATTTAAACCATATTTTCTCCATCACAAAAATAATCCGCTCTATTTCACTCTGCAAAATTACACACTAAAACATTTTTTTCACAAGTAAATTTAAAACAAAAGTTTCTGAGTAATTTTTATTTTCATAACGGAAAAAGTTTGAATATATATGTTTTATGTTAATTTGTGCCTGTTAAATGGCGTAGTTTTTAACGTTTAAACTATATATGTTGTATGATAAATCAATTATGTATGTAAGCGTTGATTAAAGCATATGTTCGATATATAAAACGCTTTTCATGGTTTTAGTTTAAACGTGTATCGCCATTATTATCCTGTAGTTTTATAACTGAGTCAATTTATTGAAATTTCAATTTCGTCTTTTCTCAAAACAATACACATTATTCTACTATTCAATTCCCACCTAAAAACATAACCAATTTTTCTTAAAACCCTTCGATATTAAAAAAACACACTAACACAAATAATTAATCAAATAAATAAATAAAATATGTACTAATCAATTGTAAAAAAATGCCTGCTGATGAATTAAACCGGTTTCTCCCTTCTATAGAATATATTGAGCTTTGTTCCGTAGACCCTCTTGAACCTATGTTTGGATAATCTATCTAGAATAAAAAAAACCCTGATTTGATCTTACTCCTTAAGAAAAACGATCAATTACGACATTCCCAATGACGGAGAGTAATTGATGATGTTTTTTGTAGATTTTCTTTCACTGTCTTCAAAATAGTTTCTATATCTTTCTTTGACTTGACTCATAAATCATTTACTATCCATTCACACTATCTACATGACCTTTTGATTCATATAAATTCATTATTGAACACCAATTTAGCGATGACTGTTTTGGATCGGAGTTATTTTTGTGTTTTTTTATTTATAAACACCCAAATAAAGTGCGTGTCTAGTACTAATTATTCAATTAACTGCTGTAATTCATTATCAATTAGCTTACTTAAAAAGCGGAAATTCTGTTATGCACACAATCCTAATTGATTGTTTTTTTATGATCCAAAAATTGGTCTTAGCAAATATTTCACATATTTTTGGCACTCTTTTTACATTTCAATCACAATATTTTAATAAAACACTTTTACTTCTATAGCACACTTTAAAAACGCTGTATTAAAAAAAAACCTCTTAAAGAATCTAAATAAATTAATTTAGCACCTCTGTACGACGACTGTTATAATACACCACACTTTTTTCCCCTATATTATTAATCTTTTTATCATCTTGCGATGGACGGTATAAAAAGTAATTTTTGGAATCAAATATCAATGAACAATTTATTTAACATTTTTTTTATTATTAATTGTTTATTGTATTTAATTGACTTTGTAGTGATTCAACTAAACACCTTTTTTTTGTTTATTTCAAAACTATAACTTTTTTAAAACTGTATTAGTCCACTTTAAGAATATTGAAATATTCATAATAGATAACTTTAATATGGTGTATATTTTACAGCTCTAGTTTGTTCGCATTTTTTTTATGAATAATAATTCAAAAAAGCAATACTTATTCTTAAAATAAGCTCCCGGTCGTTTGTAAGAGGTTCTAAAACACACAACTAAATCACAAAAACACATTATTATTTTTTTAACATCAGGACAACTAACGCGTCTTTCTTGCCTTCTCATTTCATCCATCTATGTCGCACTTTTCACATATAGTAACAAGTGTGTCCATCATTTATCTTCAACACTAGAATTTGAAGTAGGTAGGATCCTACAGCTAGCTCGCGATTTTGCTATGAGTTGTTTTGATGTTCCGATATTGGATTTAGACGGCTGATTCGCTGTGGTCGACGAATAATAGAAAAATATTAGAAAAATACCCCCCAACAAAATAATACAAAACGAAGAAACTTTTTTGTTTTGAATTATCTGCTAATCAAAAACGTTTTAGGGGGTTGTTTTTTACTATATTTACAATTTGGCAATTTTTTCTGATGTAGAAACAAAATCTAACAGTAAAAAAGTAAGTCGATTCCAGAGAACTCATCGCGTTTGACTCCTTGCGATTTCTCATTTCTTGATATGGATGACCAACATTTGTTTACTCCTAAAACGGGTATGTATTGCAAAATATAAATGTTGTATTTAACTATTGTATCGATGTTCGCTTTTGTACAATTTGATTCTAACCTTCCCTCGCTTTTTAATACGATATTTCTATTATATTCTTCAATCCTTAATTTTCGATTGACTTTTTAATTTTTAATTGCAAACCAATATATAACTACGCTTTGGCACTCGCTAACAATAAAATTTTAAATGGTAAGTTATTAGTATTTTTGCATGATTTTACAGTAAATAGATTTAAAATTAGTGTCCTAGCATGATTAATGTTTATAATCAATAATTTTTTTTAAATAAACTAATTAATGTTTTATAATCACGTTGTGTACTCAATGTTTTTTTTATAACAATTCTTCCGAAATAAATTCATTTTTATTTTACTTTTAAAAAAAACCTTTTTTGAACATTTTGACGAAATTGAGTTGAGTTTTAAACATTTTTGAAACTTAACAATTTAATCAGAGCGAACGTGATCTAGAGTGGGTGCTGTTGTAATTGGACATGCTGCAGTTATTAGACATTCTAAATCTAATGGTCAAAAATATATATGTCTCTTATCTGTTGATGTTTGTGAAGCTCCCCAGGGATTTGAATCCAGTCCTTGTTTACAAATTTGAACAAACTTAAAATATTGTTGATAAATCAACCTGGTCCATGAAGAAGTGTAGAAATTGAAAAAATAAGATTTTCAGGCGTTGCCTAGTATGTGGGTTAAATAATTCAATTAGATGAATCTCACCCGCATAAATAAGGGTTTCAGCTCTTGCTTCACAAACATTAACAGATTAAAGAATCGAAGGAATAGAGATGTTCAAATATGGGCAAAATGGTGAATGTTACACAGTGTAAAGTGGCCACTTAAACCAACCAATGACAGGTCATATTTGCCCTGAAGATGCCAAGACTTCTTTATTGCCTTCTTTAAAATGTTATTCATCTCTGTTGTAATATGTTTATATTAACAACTCCCCGGGGAGTTGAATCCAGTCTTAGTCAACAAAAATTTGGACAAACTCAAAATATTTTTGATAAATTCTTACCTTTACCTATTTTTCAGCATTAGATTGAGAGTATCCAATTACAATAGCGCCCATCCCATACGTTCATTCTGCATCTGTGTGTTATGTAATAATCTGAAATAATATACAGACTTTTTTGATTTGATAGATTTAATTGTTTAAGTTCATAAATGCTCATTACTCCATTTTGTCGTAAATGTTACATACTTGACCAGTTGAGTTCCAAGGTAATATATTAAAGTCTTCATTAATTATCAGTTGTATTCATTTTACCAAACCTTTTTTCGGGTTTTTTCCCTAGTAATATGCCAATTTTTTTAAATAAAAAAGGTCAGTCCCATTACTTTCCAGGATAATTTATGCACCTAGACGTCAAAAAATCATCACGGTTGTCATGATGTAATTATTTTGTCTATGTCCGGACAGATAAAAAAAACAATTATCTCTGTAAAATAAAATCAGAGCCCGGGGGTGGAATTAAAAATCTTCTCTATCCCCCAGAGAGTAGTTGATTTGGGGATATTTATGTTTTCCGTGCGACTAATTTTTATTCCGTGTGTGGTCACACTGATTATTAAACGTCAAAAAATATGAGCACGTGAAATCAAACACGATGTTTTTAATTATGAACATTATTGAGACTTTAAACATTACCCTTAACCTTAATGAGGTTGAATTGACCAAACCGTATTAATTTTATTTCAGTTTTTGAAGCAGTTTTACACACCATTTAACGTTTAATTATCAGTGTGGCCATTATATAAAGCAAAGTGTTATCGCATAAAAAAAAAAATTCAAATTGATTACTCTCTCTAGTTGATAGAAAAGATGCAGAATACCACCACTGGATGAATATTTTCGACCCGATGGCTACTTTCAAGTAAAAATCCTAAGAAAGGAAGTCGGATAGGGATAAGTCAATCTGGCGCATTCGCTATCATTCTTGAGGTCCCGGGTTTGATTCCTGGCAGCGTCGTAGTGAAATGTTTGCTTAAAAGGTAGTTAAGTCACTGTCACTGGACTGTTACCTGAAACGTAAGACTGATCACCTTACCCTAATGCAACAGATGATCGAAAAGCGCCATATCTGATGTTTCAATGTGGTTTCCTATGCACCAGCAAGTGCAAATAGGAATTTGATGAATTATAACTGATATATTACGTCTCAAGTAATATTTTCCTAGAGTACGATATATCAACTTGCTGCTAGTAAATATTAAACTTGGGTACGATATATCAGCCTACTGCTGGAAGATATTAATGATCCTTGAAACTGCAGCCATAAAGCTGAACTCTTCACTAGTTTTCTAGGTCAAAAGCCATTTAAAAGAAAAATATTGGAAACGTCACAAACTTTATTTCTCAGTACGAAGTTAGAATCATACAATTCACTTTGTATATATCATATCCTCTTTGTCCTAGTGGATAAAAAATACAGTTCCGTAAAATAAAACCAAAACCCTAAACGAATTTCTTTACTAAATGACAATTCATAATTCCGCCCCGTTATGTTGTGGTTGACGTGTTCGCCTTTGATTTTTGAGGTTTTGGGTTCGATTCCTGGTAGGGTTAACAAGAAATATTGATTTTAAAGGTTGCTTAAATTGCAACATTTCATTGTTCCTGGTCTGGCACCTGAAGCGTAAGACTAATCACCTTACTTTCATGTGACAGATAATTGAGATACGCTTCATTTTGCGTTAAAATGCAGTGCCGTATGCTCCATTTGATGCAAAAAGAAATTATGATGATATTGAAAAATAATGACTAAAATTTTCTGATGGTATATAATAGGCTATAAGGATGATTTTGGGCAGAAAAAAAATCAGTTTCTTCATCGTTTTAATTTCAGCTTCGTGAATAATTTAATATAATTATCTTTTAATTTTACAAGCCGAAAGTCCTTTTCCTGTAGGATTATGCATTGTACAATGTGTTGTGTTTCCATTAAGGAGCATGCGGCGAACATTATATACCATGAACTGTGGCAAATGTGTGCCATATGTAGGTCACACCATAACATAATGGCTACACGCCATCGCGAAGTAGGGCTTTTTCTTGTCACAAACTTTAATAAAAATCAAAAGGTGTTTTCATTTTACGTTCATTAGCACTAAACATTACAGTAAAATAAATTTATAAAATTTTACTTAAAAAAAACATTTTTTTTTCAAAAGAGAAGGCTTTTGAAGATTTTATGACATTTTAAAAATTTTCCGTAGTATTTATTTATTTATTTATTTATTAACGGACATTGTCCATGTATACAATTTATAAGGTTTAAATATTACAATAAAAGAATAGTTTAAAACATTTAAAAAAAAAGAAAGAAGCATTGACAAACATAAGGGACATCGAGACAAGATCTGGACTATTTATTTAGTGCTCGTTTAAATCGTTGTAAACTTAAACCAAAAAAGTCCAGATCTTGTCTTGAGTTAACAATACGACAAAGGCGGGTCATTGGAGAATTTAGGCCATAGTTTGTTCTATGCTGATCGATGAACAGTACTTCATTGTTTCTCAATCTACGAGTCAGAATATTGAATTTTACTTGTCCCAGTAATGATGGAACATCGATTATACCATTTAGTATGCCGAACATATATATGGAGTCAATATTAGTTCTACGTTTTTGTAGACTAGAAATATTTAACATTGACTCTATTTCAGCATAAGAATAATTATCTCTCTCTAGTCCGAGTAAATTCAATAGTCAATACAGGGTTGATTGTATAGGAACAAATAAAAGATTAAAGATCATTGCTGTTTTAAAATAATGAAACAAAAATAATAATTTTACTTCTAAACTAATCTAATGTGTATAAAACTACACGCCTCGTTTTTTAGCCGTAAACTCCTGAATTTATTTTGAACAAGTTAAAAATAAAGCATTCATTTTAAACAGTGTAGAAACTTAATTTAAAATCAAACTTTGATTTATATCTACGTATTTTTACTTTTTTTATAAAATCAAACGCTTTTTTATTTTTAAATAAATTAAATTCGCTCTACAGTTATACAAGTCTCGTTACTAAATTGAACGCATTATGCTTGGCGTCTACATAATATTATCACTGTGGAAAAAACTAATTAATTGTAAGGAAAGGCCTACATAATGATCGGAAATGTTTACTTATTTATTTAAGTCTTCAATTACAAAAAAATAGTACTTTAGCGAACTTACTGCTGAAATCAATATCTTCTAGCCAACCAAAAAAACAGACTGTTCAAAAGAAGAGAGTGGGATTTATAATCCATTGATCGAAGGCATACATACGTGCTAAATAATATCACCTGAAATACAGTGCGATGACTGATGAAGCAATTCATCGTTTTCTATTGACTCCAATACAACATATTATGCAAGTCTTAAGAGTGCTGCACATAACAACGAGAGCAAAGTCCCGCAGTACATTAATATCGTTTCTACCACGTGAACGTCAAGGAACGAGGCCTATAAAGAGACCACAGGGCGTGGTAACGCCCAGTCAGCCCAGCCAGCTTAAAAACCAGCTCAACGCAGTCAATCAGTTCCAGAATGTAGTTCAAGTGCAGCCAATTCAACTTCTCATCGCCGTAGCACTCGCGCGACATAATTTATTATTTATTCGCCATCTAATAAATACGCATTAAACAGCAACCTCGTGTCTTCTGTCAATCTCTTACTGGGGTAGGAGCTCCAACAACCCTCAACAATCAAATCTTACACATAAATATACAAATCTTATTTTGTATGCGAGTAATATAAATAGTATATTTGTGTGTCAAAGAAATTGATAATATTTTAAGATAAGCATATTAATATACCATTTTTTTAAATAATATTAAAAAAAACACACTCAAATCAGTAATTGATTAAATGTTTAGTTCAAATCAAATGGAGTTTTATAAAATAAACGTTAACTCACTAAATGCATAAAATCGTTAATATTTTATTGTTCAAACATTGGCTTCAGAAGAATTGAACGGATCGTCTCGACTCCATGTAATAAATTATCAATAAAGCTGCAGTCGTTAAACGCTTTAATTGAAATTATTAATTAAACCAAATGCACCACTAGGTTCCAATAATGGAATATAAAATTAAGTGAATAATTATTCATTATTTGTATAGCCAAAAAATTGTTTAAGAGAAATGCTCATTGTGAAGATTTTTTTTTCTTTGAAACAAAAATCAAATTTACCAATCATATTATCTTCTATTTGATATTACGATTTTATAATTTACAAAGTCCCTCGGAAAAATCACCTTAATGGCCGCCTTAGAAAACTCCGTTTTAATGAAAACCATAATAATATATTACCATAATTATTAAACTCGTTGACTTTACGCTGTTATAAAACGGAAGTTTTGAAAATAAAGGGGCAAGCTATAAATAAAAATATTACGGTACTTTCTTGGGGCAATTCGAGGTACTCGTGACTTAAAATTTGATTTAATTTTCTCGTAAGAAATACATTTAATTGTTTGTAGTCATAGAATTATTCTCAACGAATATCATTATTTTTAATTAGCGCAAAACATCATTTTAGAGGCGGACAAATCTTTACCCAATTTACTTTTCTTTATTGATTACATGAGAGGTATAATACAATTTACGATACAATTTGTAATTTAATATGGAAAACTGGTACATGGTCAAAAGACTGGACCAAATCCGTTTTCATCGCACTACACAAAAAGAGTTGAACGGCCAAATGTGGCAACTATAGAATGATTGCACTCACCTCGCATGCAAGTAAAATTATACTGCATATTTTATATTTGAGGTTTAAATACTTTCTTGACTGGCAAATCCCACAGGAGCAAACAGGTTTTGTTATGGGAAAGGGGACGCGTGAGCAGATTTTTAATGTCAGGCAAATTATCGAGGAAAGCAGACAATTCAACAAACCTGTGTTTCTCTGTTTCATGGATTATAAAAAAACTTTTGACTATGTAATTTGGACCAAATTATGGGTTGTCCTCAATGAGATGGGGGTACCAGCACACCTTATTTGCCTAATAAAATCACTTTACAATAAAAGCTCAGCAATTGTGAATTTTAACAATGAACTATCAGATAACTTCCCAGTTCAAAGAGGCGTTAGACAGGGTTGCATTTTGTCTCCCGTCTTGTTTAATATATATTTCGAAAGGCATTTAACGGCTGGACAAGTAAGTTCACAATTGGAGGAAGGAAGTTATCCAATTATTTTACAAAACAAAACATTCGTTCTTTAAATTTATCTTTTAAAGTTAAACCTTTGGTTAATCTATTGTTCAGTTA
>NW_028280097.1:0-62901 GCF_059751315.1 Micrasema longulum | reverse complement strand
CTTTTAATACCCTGTCATCGCTCTAATTTTCTTGCCTCCTCTTTCACAGTAATAGCCGCTCGCTTGTGGAATAATCTACCCACTAATGTTAGAGACCCCTTCATTATTTACATTTAAGTCAAGATTAAAATATCACAATCTAAATATTTAAATTGTTCCTTTATTCTTCTTCTTTTCTTCACATCCCCTCTCCTCTTTTCAAAGTGTAGTGTTAATTTTTTTATGTTTATTTATTTTTGTTAATCTTTGCTTTTAATTTTTGTATAAAATTGTAAGATTCAATATCTGTGTTTATAATTTTCTCAAACTGAATGTTTTGGGTGGGTAGGAAGAAATTGCTTTAAGGCAATATGCCCGCCCTTATATGTATATTTATTGTATATGTATATAAAGTGTCAAATAAATAAAAATAAATAAATGAAAGGTATTCTACGCAATATCTTCTTTATTATTAAGCCACGGAATTTCTGGAAGAAGAAAAGTTTCTGGAATCCGATGCTAATGACGCAATGACTGGGTCTGGAATTTAAATAATAAAAAATCCTACTCGCCCTTATCTGTCCAAAATACAGGGGGATCGAGTGCACAAATAAAGTAAGAAAATTACTGGTAATATCACCACCATTAGGTAATTTTGTGGTTTTTCCGTAAAAGGGATATGTCGGGTTTATTTTACATTTTTAACTGCCTGTCCGCGAACTGTATTCTATGGATCAAATTTGTAAATAGATATTGATTTAAACTATGTATGGCTGAGCCGGAGAGGGTTTTTTACCCCGTTATATATATAAAACCAGTCAAAAACATATGTAAAAAACGGTAATCAATACATAGAAAAAATAATGGTGAACTGTGCAAGGCTGAGACATGCATTATCGACAGAATCAAATAAGGGGTGCTGCGTTGGTTTGGACATGTAGAGCGAATGGACAGCGGAAGAACGGCTAAGAATATTGACAATGCGAATGTTGATGGATTTTTTTTATTTTTTTAAAAATAGGAGTTGCTTTATTAGTTACCTTGCTTATAATATACAAGGTTTATATTTCCAAAGTGCATTTTTCTGCAATCAAATTTCTTTAATTTATCTAAACTGTTGGGATCAGGAGGGATATACTAATGTGGGCCAATCAGGAACTTCTCAGCATTTGGTTTTGTGGAGAGCAAACCACTCAAAACTCTTCAGGAGAAGCAGGCCTGTTGGCAGCAGTCAACAGGCCTGCCGTTCCACTAGAAGAGTGTTCGGCATTTTCTTCCCTACTTTGGTTTATTTTACCAATTGCCTGCACTATATTGATCATGTAGAATACTACTTTTCGTGTGAGTTCTTTATTACCTATCACCGACAAAGACTTAAAGATGGGCATGTCAAGAGTATGAGAAGAAGTATGAATGAAAGGAAGCGAGATCTGTATGCAAAGATAGAGTGTTGTGGCATTCTATCTTCTCTGCCTACCCTTACGGGGAAACGGCGTGACGGTTTGTTGTTTGTTGTTGTTGTATCAATAAATAAATTAAAAGTAAATCTAAAGAAATTTTTTGAACACGTGTAAAAAATACATCAAATTTTAATTAGTATAAATGCATTATTTTATTATTTATGTTTTTTTCTTTAAATATTCTATTTTTTTTCTCATGTACTCGTATTTAAAATTATATAAACTCTTATAATAAACAATAAACAACTTTACTACAACAGTGCAAGTCACTCTCCAAGCACAAGAGTTAGTCTCTTTTTTGGAGAGTTACAGTGATAACATTTTCAAAATGTGTAAAAGTAGATATGTATAGAATTTAAAAAAAAACATGTATCTTTTATGAAATTTATTAATAAAAAAGACCGCGAAAGACATGCCATGACCAAATCTAACAAACACTTGAAGATGGGCATGTCAAGAGTAGGAATAATCGGCGGCGTGCATGAGAAGAAGGAAGCGAAGTCTGTATGCAAAGATAGAGTGATGTGGTCTTTTACCCTCTCTGCCTACCCCTACGGAGAAACGGCGTGATGGTTCGTGGTTGTACAATGTCCTTAAAAATGCCCATTGAGCGTTAATATAAATGAATAAATAACTTCTATATCCTGTATTTCCTTCATGCTGACAAGTCTCTTACTCTCTCTCAATAAGATTCTATCCCTTGGAAACATACTTCCCATATACACAAATTCCTCTACTTGTTTTAGTATAACTCTATTCACAGTGATTTCACATTAAGTCATACTTTCATTTCTTTCAAAAACCATGACATTCGAATTATCGACATTCATTAAAAAATCGCTTTTCTTTCATACATCGTAGACTTTTGTTACCAAGAATTGCAGGTCTGCTGCTGGCAAGAAACTCGGCATCATCATCATACAGAAGACAGTTAACAATTATACCACTCATTTTTGCTCTCATTACTTAATCCTTTGGTTCTTTCATACAGTTATCGATGCATACGTTAAACAACCATAATGGCATTACACATCCTTTAGGAATGTTAAACCACGATGTGAATGACCAATTCACCTTCACAGATGCTGTGCTGTCCTTGTACAGAGACGCAATGGCCCTTGTCAGGTTACCATTCACTCCATCCACAATTTCTGTCTGTCAACTCTATCAAATGCCTTTTGCAGATCGACAAATGCGCAAAAAAGTTTCTGGTGATTAGCTAGAAATTTTACTAAACATGCTACGAAAATGAAATTTAGAAAAATAAATTATATTTTCAAAATCAGTATGGATATTGTGGAGAAATATTTTCATGCATAACTTCAAAAAAGTAATTTTAAAAAAAATGGTTCCTAGAAATAAGCGACATGTTGGCATTGATAATTAGTATACACGACACCTCGCCGTGCATACAGTTGAACTGTAGATAGGAGGTGGCTTGGAGCTGCTATTTGACCGGCTATCGGGTGATAGCTTTCTTCAGGCTTCAGTTTTCTTCTTCAGGAGGGCAGGCGGCGACATCAGAGGCGGAGAGGGCGTGGATATAATAAAACGCAGTCTTGGTTATACACTATACACACTTTATTCAATAAAAATACGGAGGTTCTATCAAGTAATTTGTACCGTTCCGCACTCGGGCACGGTACGAGACAGCATACATAGGCCGCAAGGGAGAGCGAGAAGGGGTCGGACTTTCCCGGCTTACGCCGTAGCACGCTCTCCTATTGGCTGGACAATTTCAGATATTGTTTTTACACTTATGCTTATAAGATAAAATAACTCCCTCGAGATGAGTTTTACATATAAAGGGAGTATGTAGGCCTCTTCCCCGTATCTTATTTAATGTAGAAATGATACAGGGAAAGGTCCTACACACTGAGAAAAAGGGTGACATGAGTTTTAGAGGATTTGACAGGGTCTGATTCCCCACAATCTGATACAAATATGTGGCTAGGGTCTCGATATTCTAACTTCTGCCCCTGCGAGTGACATAATTAACCGTCTTTATTTAAGGGGCAGCTAGTTAGATTACAAATCGAGACTCCTAGCCGAAAATAAACATAAAAACATGACATTCAAATATTAACATAAAAACACTGGCACCGCACACTCTCGTCCGAGCGCCATTCGTCGCCCTAGCGGCCACTCGGGAAGCTTCAGTCGCGGCCGGGGGTTCGACCGTCTCTCCGCGGTCATTCCGTCCATTTTCCCCGTGCAGCTACCATCTCCGCCTGGGCGCCCGCAAAAGGGCCGCTCGGCTTGGTGTCGGTGCCTAACGTTTGGCGCTCGTTCGCCGCGTCACAGGCCGCGTTGTACGTTGCATTATCGCACGCGCGGCGATGTCCGATACAATTAGTATATATTTTAATGATAATTAGATATGACTTAATATTAGGACATCCATGTATTATGTTTGTACTATTTTAAGCCTAAATAAAAAAATGTCCCTTCAAGATTCGTGAATTAAAGCTTTATTTCAAAAAAAAAATTGTATCATTATCCAAAGTATCAGAGCAAATTTAGAATTGTATCATATTAACGTTTTGTAAAACATTTCAGCTCAACACAGGTTTTTACTTAAAGAGCTGAAATATATACCACTAAATGTAGCTCAATTCATGTATTTGAAAATAAATAAATATATAAATATTATATGACAGATAGCAAAAACCTGTGTACATTGTAAAAACAGTCAAATAAATACTAAACAAAATATTATTTAGCCCGCCAACAAAAATTAATGAATTTTAAAAAAGCTTCTTATAACTGTAAGTTTATTTAAATAATAACATTTTAAAAAGCCTGATATATTTCAAAAATCTATTACTCTCAGACGCTCTGAAAGCCAACTTCAGAATCTCAAGACAGAAAGCAGATATAAGTATTTTCCTGAAAAAACTCAACCTTCATTCCGAGAACTTAACCTTTCCGGGCGTAAGGGGGTGTCTAGGGTCCCCTAGCCCCTTTAAATACTTTTTTGTAATTCATTTTATTGATTTCATTTTTGCATAATCTCACTCCATAATGTTAAGAATGCGTCAAAATTATTAAAATATTTTTTTGCCGAATTCTTTCAATAATAATTTACATTTGTATTTGCTTTCCGGGTGTATATTTCCAGCTATAACCACGAAAACCCGGATTTCGTGTTTTGAGTTTTACATGCATTATTCTGCCAAGTTATCGGTGTACGTCCACACTAACGGGTTTTACGACCTTGGATCAGTGCTGTTCAACGTGTCACAGCGAAAGCAGCGCGGTGTCATACATCATCCTCTCGCAACATCATTTTATGAAAAAATAAGTTCCAACTCCATGGAACTAAAAGTCTTATGTTGAGATGGGACAAGCAATTAGTTGACACAGACACATGAGTATATCACCACAAATATAGGATCAGAAACACAAAAAATAATTTAAAAACCGAATATAACATGGTAAACAGTAAACTCAAACATTCGGAAAATCATCAAGGAGTTTCCCACTTACATCCTTCCAACTAAAGAATATATTATGTCCTTGAGAGCTTTATACGCTCTTTTAAAACTTTAAACACTCTCGGCGCGATAAAGGAGAGATGTCTCTGAGCAAAAATCGAACGGGTTTTTAGTAAGACATAATTTGTGATCTGGGAAAACCTTGTACAAACATTTATGAAGTCCATTTAAAAAAAAATTGTTGAAAGACGAATTTATAGAATTTTATTTATTTTAAACATCAATTCCAAAGAATAAGTACGGATTTATAACTAGAAGCTATATCTTTCATCCAACCAAAAAACAGACAGGTCTAAAGAAGAGTTCATCAAAAATTTGTACTCAAAAACAAAAATGTATATAAAAAAAATACATGCAAAAAAGATAACAGCTATTTTTAAATGTAGAGATAGCTTGCAATCATTTATGTGATGCATAATTTAAATAAAAGTACATTTTCTTATACATATTAAAGAATGTGGAATCAGACAATGAGTTTGGAAAGAGTGATAAAGTGGAGCCAATGAAAGAAACGGGATGTTTTTTTTTTTTTTTAAGAAATATTTGCGTTCGTATGATTTAACCAAGTATTTAATTTTGACGGCCATTTTCAACGAGTTGTAAATATCTAACTAGGTATGTAAAGGGAAGTCGCGGTAGAGAGGGATTCAAACCACGGACCTTTGGTATGTGAGTCCGAGACACTAGCTACAGGACCACAACCCGATTTTAAAAAAACAATAAAAAACAGTGAGGTCAAGGTTTTTAGAGGTTATTATTTTTTGGTTTTTATTCATAAATTTCATAAAAGATACATGTTTTTGTAAAATTCAATACATATTTACTTTTACAAATCTTAACAATGTTATCACTGCAACTCTCCAAAAAAGAGACTAACTCTTGTGCCTGGAGAGTGACTTACGCTGTTGTAGTAAAGTTGTTTATTGTTTATTATAAGAGTTTATATAATTTTAAATACGAGTACATGAGAAAAAAATAAAAACATAGGATATTTAAAGAAAAAACGTAAAACAATAATACATTCATACTAATTAAAATTTAATGTAGTTTTTACGTGTTCAATAAATTTCTTAAGATTTACTTTAAATTTATTTATTGATATATTATTTTTAATAGTTTTTAGTTCATTGGGGAGATTATTATTATTTTTTACACCTTTGAATACAAAGTTATTTTGACCATGACTTGTGTGGAATTTAGGAATTTCAATATTATGTTGGTATCTGAAAGACTTTTTCATCTCAAATTCTTTTATTTTTTCTTTTTTATATATTTGTATGAACCTTAAATATTTTAAATAGACTTTCCGTATTGAATGTTGAGGGATTCTTTAGAATTACTTTAATAATTAATCTTTGTACTATTTTAAGAGGGTTTAATATATTGCCGTATGAACCACCCCACCCTACAATACCATATTGTAACAAAGATTGTACTAAGATTGTAATTGAGTAATAAGCTATTTTTAAATTATTGATTTTTAAAATATTCCTTGTTCTAATAAAAATGTACAAACATTTTCTAATTCGTTTAACTAGTTCACTTATATGGTATTTCCATTTTAAGTTTTGGTCTACGTATACAATAAGATATTTAATTTTATCTGTTATATCAAGTACTGAACATGTAAGATCGCCGTTAGTTTTGTGGCAATTGCTTTGGTGAATAATTAATTTTACTACTGAATCTAAATTTGTTTGTTTTTTGATAAAAAATAGGATTTATTTATTTTATTTTATTCAGGAAACATACAGTACAGTTACAAAGTTTAATATTTTACACAATTAGACTTAATTCTAATGGACCAGTGAAGTTTCCATATTATAAAGCAATTATATGTAAGGTTAATTATGAAAGTATAAAAAAGCGAAGGAAAAAGAAAAACATGAATGAAAGTTGTTTAAAAATTAAAATTTAAGTGAAAAAAGATATTTTAAAGTTTGTAGTTTGTAGTGAGTATTTACAAATGGAAATAATATTAAAAATAAAGAAAATTTGTAAGAGTAATTAAAAATTAATAATTGAAATAAAGAATGAAAAACATGCACAGATGTAAAAATGTAATAAAATAGTAATAACCTTTTTTAAAAGAAAAGAAAAAACATAAATATACACATATTTATTTTAAGGGATTCAAAGAAACGATGAGAAGAATCTTTAAGTAAAATATAAGACAGTAAATTTAAGTCAATTTAAAAAACATCTTCAAAATTAATGACACATTATAGTAAGAGCAGCAATATATGATTGATGATTATATAATAATGTTTCAGGCGTTTTTTTAACGTGGCTTGAGAAAGAGGATTTTTTATTCAAAGAAATAGCTCATTCCTGTATTTATCATTTTAGCTGGGGTATTTTCGGTACCCCCCTCAGGAACTGGCGAAATTTTTTCCACTTCTAGGCTAGGAAAGGTTGAATGTATTTTACAAAAGACTTCACACCACATATTTCAAAAGCAGGCAATCTCAAATAGAGGGCGAATAGACATAAATTCTTCCAACAATGTAGATCAATATGTAATAAATACACCATACCGTGTTTAATGTTTGTATTGAATTTCTGAGGATTCTTTCAGAAAATAAAAAATTGCGTGTCTATTTGTAATTCTTAAGAAGAAATGCGGTCTGATTTTTATTCATACAAATGTATTCCCGTATTTTTCCCGGATTATGGCTCTTCTTCTTCTTACGGTTCCTATCCCCGACGGAGGTTGGAAATCATCGTTGCGATTCTTAGTTTGTTGGCAGCTGCCCTGAACAAGGACTGAGTGCTGCAATGGAACCAGTCGCGCAAGTTCTTAGGCCGAGAGATGCGCCTTCTACCTGCAACGTGTCTTCCTTCAATCCTTCCCTGTAGAATGACTTGTAAAATTTTATATTTTTTGCCTCTCATTACATGCCCAAAGTACTGGAGTTTTCTTTTCTGTGTGGTCTTCAGTACCTCTTTATATTTTTTCATCCGTCGAAGAACATCATAGTTTCGGACTCTATCCAGAAAAAAATCCATGAAAGGTTTTTTCTCAATTGGTCTGGGTGTTGTGAATTTTTCACTACCTCCTTCCATATCCCCTCTTTTCCACCTGCTGACAAGCCTTTAAAATAGAGGCTTAGCGAGTTATTTCTTTAAAAAAAAAAATTTAATATTTCATTATCACTGAAAAAATAAAAAACTACAAAACTCATAAGTTAAGTATACCTTGATAAAGAATCTTGTATAACTTTAAAACCAGTCGGTGGAAAAAATAAAAAAAACAAAAGGTTAAAAACAAAGTTGTTTTATATTTATGTTATTAGTTTGCAATACTTTGGTATTTAATAAATCGACTTATTTATTTCTACACATTTTTTATTACGATTCAGAAAAAAATACTGATTCCTCAGACTCCTTTCTAGTTTGAAGTTTCTATTTCACTATTTCATTTATCTTTTTCGTACTTCTTTTAGTATAAAGGGGGCAGCTGAAGGGCGTAAAGGGCTAAGGCGAGAACAGGGTGGTTTAATAAAAAGATAAAAAGGGAGAAGCACTTAACTTAATCAACAGATGAGAGTAACCACGCGCTGAAAGGAATAAAGAAAGAAACACACATTTTTTTGTGTTCCATCATTTCAAATAAGCTTGGGGCGTTTTGTTGTAGACACCTTAATAGTATATCTGGTGGTATAGCAGTGTAATGAACAACGTTTTTCCTTATGGTTGCGAGTTATGTGGGTATGCATGGGTCAAGTATTGTCACAACTTCTAAATCCTTTTTGCCCACAACTTTTGTTCACCTCTCATCTCAGTAACCTTTGATCACCCGCCACATTAAGACCTCGGGTCGTACGCTTGTTTATTTTGTTAAACGTGTGTGCCACATTTTAAAACATTTTTTCGTTTAAGAGCTCCAGATCAAGGCCTCCTTTTGTGTTAGTGCCGCTCGAAAGTGTCAAGTCGGATCTGACAAGTTCATCAAGAACAAAGATAAGGTTAGTGGTATCCCTTTCTTATCCATCTTATTTGCTGGGGTTGTCGATTGACACTGCATACCGCATTTTGAGGATGCTTACTTAATTTCATTCAATTTAATTACAAGTCACTCCGCTCAATAATATCATTGAAGCCCTAGGGCTTCATATCCCGCTATTTTGCGCCCCGCATCTACGTGGCAATTCGTTTTTCCACCACCTTGAATTCTCTCTCAGAAGCCTCCCGTGTGAAAATACAACTGCACGTCGCGTCGCGTCGGTCTGATTATGCCTAGCTAAAATCGACAACAGTGAGGTCTCAAACAATTTTTATTTGTTGTTAGTAAATTTTCTCTATCGGTACATTTTCTCTTTTTCAAAATAATATGTCATATTTTTACATCGTACGTCCGAAGATGAAAGATAAAACTGGACGCTTTTATGGATTTTGGATGGTTCTAGCTCCAATAAGAAACTATTTATCAAAAAAGTAAAACATTAGAGACACGCCAAAGAATGACATTTTCTGTGTCGAGACGTTTTACATTTTTCAAACATAGTTATCACATTTGTATAGTGGTAACTAGAAGGCAACAATCGGGTGTCGCCGTAAATGGAAAAAAATTGGGCCTTTCGGGCCCAATGCATTCAGTCCTCCGGGCCTCAGTTTTCAGCTCTTCGCGTCTCGGTAGATTAAAATTTCGGTCACCTAGAAGTATCGTCTCTTTGAGCCCCACTTTTTTTTGTTGTTCGAAGTAATCGAAAAGTAATAAAAAATAATATCTTGCTCAAAATAATTCTACAAAAACCTCACGAAATTTACAGAAATATTTCATATCTGTGTAAAAGTATTAGTTAGCGATAAATATGAAAAAAAAGAAAAGAAAAGGTCATTTGAAACAATAACAGACCCACCCTGTACTGTTTATACCATGCTTTGGTTAAGTTAATCATATTATATTATGGAGTGAGTTGTTACAGGCTAACATTTAAAACGTACACAAAGAGGATACATTTTTTACGCACAATTATACTATCAAAGACAATTCCATATCACGGTGTGGCGAGATTAGAGACTTAGGAGTTATTTATTTATTTATTTATTATCATTATATTACATACACAAAATTATAATTTATGTAAAGTTGCTTTGACTGTCTAACTAGGGTTATTTACCCCGTTCTAAAACGGTCAAAAATTTTTTTAAAAAGGTATTAATTTATAGAAACAGTTATAAAGATACTGGACAAAGTGAAAAGTAAAATATGGAGTAAAAACATGGTCAAAAATGTAGTAAAAACATAGTAAAATGTAATGAAAACATAGTAAAATTGTAGTAAAAACATAGTAAAAATGTAGTAAAAAATAGTAAAAATGTAGTTAAAAAAAACGTAGCAAAAAATAAATTACAAAAACAAAGTAATAAATGCAGTGAAAACAAAGTAAAAAAAACCATGAAAATATATAAATATGTCTATAAAAATATTTTGAAACTCAGTAAAATGCGAAATAAAAACAGAATACATAGTAAGAAACATATTTAAAGTCATAATAAAAAAATGAATGTATCTTGTATGGCAAAAAGCATATTTAAAGAAAGAAAAAAAAAACAGCATATTAAAAAATAAAGTAAAAGATGTAATAAAAATTTAAAAAATAAATACATAGTTAAAACAAGTTAAAAAGTCATGAGGATCTTAAAAATTAAATCAGTAAAAAAGTTATTATTGATAATAGATTACTGTTAGAGTCTCACATAATTTCTTTTGTTGAAAAAGCTTACCAAATGCTGGGCTTCATTTTAAGAATTTCAAATACATTAAAAACTTTATACAACACTTTTGTACGCAGTAACTTGGAGTTTGCATCCGTTGTGTGGAGCCCACAATACATAACGAACTTAGAAAGGATTGAAAATGTTCAACGAAAGTTTTTAAAATACCTAGATTATAAAAACAATAAAACGCTTTGTACTTACAGCCAATCTGCCGAACAAAATGAATTTTTTACCCTTGAAAATAAACGCAATGTATCTGAATTATGCTATTTACATGAATTATTAAATAATAAAGTTAACTCTTTTGACGTACTTTCCAAAATTAATCTTAATGTCCCCTTTCGCGTGACAAGAAATAAGTATTTGTTCCATCTGCCAGTCTGTAGCACTAACTATGCACAACACTCTTTCTTCTATCGTTCTTGCTCTTACTATAATGCTTTTTTTTATCCATTGATATATTTTACATGACTTGAAAACAAAACTTGAAAATATTGGTATCTATGGTGACCTGCTGCGTTGGATTCAGTCATATATATCAAATAGGTGTCAAGTTGTAATGGTTAGAGGTTATGAGTCACTGCCCTATTCTCCAACTTCCGGAGTTCCCCAAGGGTCTCACCTAGGTCCATTGTTATTTCTAATTTTTATTAACGACCTGTCAAATAAATTAAAATGTATGTCTCTCTTGTATGCTGATGACCTGAAAATATTTAATACAACTGATAGAGTGGAGGATTGTGTTAAATTGCAGACTGATTTGCAAACTTTATTGAGTTGTTGCCATAAAAACAATATGCAATTGAACATTAAAAAGTGCTACTCTATCAGTTTTACTCGTAAAATTAACCCAATATTTTTTGACTACTCTCTTGGTGATAAAATATTAAGTAGAGTTAACATTATTAAGGATCTCGGGGTTTATTTTGACACAAAATTAAATTTTAAACGTCATATAGATTACATAACTCGCAAGTCACTTAAGCTACTGGGGTTCCTAAAGAGAGTAACCAAACCCTTTAAAAAACCGGAAACTGTCATATGTCTATATATGAGTTTGATTCGCAGTAATCTTGAGTATGCCTCATGCGTATGGAGTCCGCAATATCAAAACCATATAAATTCAATAGAATCTGTTCAAAAAAAGTTCTTAAAGTACCTTTTGTATAAGTTCCGAATTTCTAACCCACTTTCAAATTCAAATTACGAGCAACTTCTAACTCTTTTTTATTTTAATTCTCTGATAAAACGCCGCGTTGTTTTCGATATAAAATTTCTGTATAAAATATTAAACTACAAAGTAGATACTAACCTTCTAAATAAAATACAAATAAATGCAGGATTGAGAACACTCAGACATCGGGAAATATTTAAACTGCCTTTGTTTTCAAATAATGCTACACACCTATGGCCCGCATGTGTCGGGAATATAATATATACTGCTGAAACAATAAAATTGACATTTTTCATGATACTCTCTCAGCTTTTGCGAATAATCTCTTAGGAATAAATCTTATATTCAATAAGTACACACGTACAACTTATTTTTTATTGCATTGTATCCTGTATAAACAAAAATAATAAAAAATATGTATTACAACTTAACGTATAAATCTATTTTGTGTAATTCTATAATTGAAGATATATATGCATGTTAAATTATTTCGACGAATGCTTTAAATTGTATGTTTTCTAGTATGTATCTTTGTTGAATTACCTAATAAAATAAAATAAAACATGCCCCTTAATTTATTTGAAAACTAATTAAGACTCATTATTTCTGGCTGCGATACGATCCCACTTACTATTTAATTATACTCACACTTACACACACCTGAACACTTCTTCCTACACTAATACACATAAACACACACCTACACTTACTCTCATACAAATACACATAAACACACCCTTTTGTTGTAACACAATTTCAAAATATGTATGATTCTTATTTAAAAACTTTGCTGGTCTGTCTTTGAACTGTATTTTTTTAATGTTACTATATCATTGTCGACTGTTTGTTTCTTAGAATAAGTAAATAAACAAAAAATTTACAAATTAGATTCCTAAAAATGTTAGCAAGTAAAACCAAGATGCTTACTTGTCAAAATGTCTACGCAAATCTTTTCTCGGTGTGAAAAGTTTTGACCGCACAAAATATGATATACTATCGCCTGGTAACAGAGGACTTTATAGATTTCCACAAAACGCCGATATCCCATAAGTATGAAACGCACCAAAAAAGCAAAGGAAATTTCACAGAAAAAAGAGCTTTCAATGCGTATGGACAGACGACCAAGGCGTATATACTCCTAGGCATAGTAAATAGACACAAAACTAAGAAAAGTGAAATAACTCAAAATACAGTTAAATCTGTTGTAAAAATCTTTTTCTTAAATTCTTAGTTTAGTGAGTAAAAAAAGAAGAAGATTTTTTTTTAAAAACCGAACAGTGTTAAAAAATGTGTTGTTTGTTCATTATTTTTTATTTATTTCGGTATCAAAAAAAGACTTGAATTACTCATATTTTATTTTTTACATTTGTTTTGTTAATACGCTTAAGATTTTTTTTGTTTTTATGTATACATTATATTGTGTTACTTAAATATTTTAAGAGAGAAATCCGTAAAAATTTTGCGGGAATTAAATTAATGCTAAAAAAATGCTTAAGTAAAAAAAATAAATAAGAATTCACAAACAATTATTTTAAATAAATTCTGTTTCTTTACAATAATTTGTTTTTATATTATACATTTAAGATGTTTTTATTCACTCATATCAAACACACTCACCCTTCCCACAAACTCACCCTCACACTTATATACCCACCATCAAAGACTCGCACACATACACATCTTTATTAATATTGTTTTTTTTTTTTACTTTGTAACACTTTTTATTATATCCTTTCTAACAAATTTCACATATTTTTTCTGTATATTCTGTATTCTTTAGTATGTTAGCATGTATTTTATTTTTTGTAAATCCCTTCTGGGCGTTAGTGAAAAAAATAAATATCTAACTGGACTGGATTCTTATAATTGCATTTATTTTGAAAACTTAATTGGCTTTATTTTATGTTTTTCTTATAATGTTGTATATATTGTTCCTGTATTGCGGTTGTTTTCTTAATAAATATAACAAAAATAAAATCTAAAAATAAATTTTAAAAAAAACAAATTTGGTGATGAGGAAAAATGACAATATCCGACATTAGTCTACTATACAATTTGCAAAATTCACAGTGAAAGGAGCAATGAAAGCTGTATTGTTAAATTTAATTGAAATTGCGGTTTATGAAATTGTCATTTTTAAAGAGTTAATTGACAAAACAATGTTTTTAAGCATAATAAAAACGATAGGAGTACCCGCGGTCTTTAAAAGGGTTTTAATGGATACTGAAACAAAACATGTAACCTTTCAGAGCCTTAACACGAAAAAAATACGCCAGCTCCTGAGGGGGGTTCAAGGAATACCCCAGCTAAAATGACACAAATATGAGCTTCAAAAATAAAAAAAATATGTGTCTTAATGATTGTCATTCAAATCAAAATTCATACATTTTATGATAAAATACTGTTGCGAAAGGATGCTATATGACAGCGTGATGCTTTCAGTGTAACATATTGATAACATCAAATGTTTAGGACCTGGGCGTTAGATTTGTGCGCACCCTGACATTTCATGAACACATAAAGACAATCAGTGGTAATGCATTAAAGATGTTGAGATTCGTTCTGCGTACTGCCAGGGTTTTTGAAAATACCCGCGAACAGAGAACTCTTTACAACTCCTTGGTGCGAAGTAGACTCGAGAGTGGCTCGATGATTTAGGGGCCAAATGAACTGAAGTACTCTCTTATGATAGAGAAAATCCAAAAGAAGTTTCTGAGATACCTCTACATGAGAAAGTGCGGGTATTATCCTTGGCTCTATCCGACCGAGTTTTTCCAGGGTATGCTTCGTTACAACAGTTTAGAGACTTGAAGGAATGTGTATTTGAATACACATTTTTATCCATTGATCGATAATTCTGAGATTATGATGAGCATTGGTTTGTATGTTCCTCATAATTACCTAAGACAGCTTTAACATAGATTGTTTCATATTCCAATATACAGGACTAACCTGCCTATGGTTATGTCTTCTACAATTATATATGTACTAACATACAATAAATTATAAGTGATTTTTTAAATATTTTTATTCAGGTTTCATCCTCAGGACGGAGACGTCGTATCGCCCAAACCGCTATTAATCTCAGACCGCTTGCGTCTGCAGGCCCCTCGCAACAATGTCTTTCTCTTCAGATGCGCCCTTCTACCACAAAGGTAATTCCAAATCCACCCTTTTTGATTATTCCTATTAGAGATGGAAGTTTCGGTTTTTTTATAATAATTTTTCAGAATTCGCAAATCATCTTATATCCGAAAACCATGAATTTAATCAAGAAACGTGTGTAGAAATTTTGCGTGTCAATAAAAATGGTTTTCGTTTAGATAATTTAGAACGATTAGAAATTAGTAAAGCCATTAATCAAAAACTTCAAATAATAAATAATCAATTAAACTAAACTTCGAGTCCTCTTTTAAAACTATTCCCGTTATGATTTATTTTATCTTCTTTCTCTCTCTTTCTTTCAATTTTCTGTCTCTTTCATACAATATTTTATTATATAAATAGCAACGCGTGTAATTATAGGTTAGTTAAATTCCTGACGATGAGGTAGTAACCTCGAAACCGGTTGAAGTGTAATTAAAAAAATTAAGTGGTTTATACAAATTTATAAACAAATAAGTCTTAAATATTTGGCTTAATATATACATATATATATTTTTAAAACATAAATTTCCTTATACCCAAGATTTATAAAAAAAAAAATTAATTTAAAAATTACACAGCATATTCAGTAGAAAGTTTAAACGATTCAAGAATAAATGTAAAAAACAAAAATAAATAATAAAACATTCTACAGTAATACAACAAGAAAATCATAAGTCCTGTTTCATACAGCTGGACAAAGTGAACGAAAAACTGTATATATTATGAAATGCATAAATGAATAAATATAATTACCATTCACCATCTTTGAAAAAACTTAAAAGGTTTGTTCTATAAGAACATCACCCTACACTAAATATATCAGATTCGTGGGAATAACATTGAAGGAAAAATGGCCCAAATGGGAGACCAGACTTGAGACATTGATTTTCCTTGTGCATTTTGTAATATAAATAATATAGATGTACATATACACCTAGTTTATAAAACTGTCTGAATATTTTGTTAATTATTTATGTTTATTTAGTAAGTCTTCTTTGTTTATTCTCAAATAAAAAAACATTAAAAAAAAAGTATATTGTTAAGTGTCTTCGACACGGGTAACCCCAGTGAGGTCACATTATTTTTAAAATATGAATAAATAAATATGAATCTACTGGCTAAAATACATCGAAACAAATTATCGGCTTAACTACCACCCCCTTAGACCCGGAAGGGTAAAAAATAAATGGATTCTAGTGTTAGTGGCACTATTTGAACTGTAGATCCACGAACCAGCACCACAGTTCACTAGATTCTGTAATAGTTCATAGCAAATGGCAATTTAACTGGTATCTGGAATTTAATTTGACCACCGCCGTACCGGGGGGAGAAGTGCCAAGCCGCCTCGCTTCTAAATTGACACAAGTAGAAAACTGAACGGGCTTAACATCCAAAATGGCCTCTGGTTCTCTTAATTAGAATTTCAGTCCGCCAAAATACTCTCTAAATGGGCGAGGGAGCGTTTTACGTAGGAATAAGTTAGTTACACCCCGCAGGGTGGGAGGAAATGTTGCTGACCACGAAATACGATTACCGTTTGAAGGAACTTCGACACAAATCGTCATCATTCCCCGTTCCAAGTCCAGTGGGGCATAGGGCACTGCATTTGTAAACGAAATGCAGTGTATTTCTATTATTTCATGCTTCAGGTTCCAATCCAGAGCCCGTATTATGAAAATGTATCTTTTTATTTTTAATTTTGAAAATATTTCACTAAATTTTATTAAGTTTAAACCTTTTTAGCGTTTTCTTCGACTATTTATTTTTAGTTTCATACACTTTCTTTATTTATGCATTACTAAGTTAGTTCATAACATCTTAAGAACTTATATAATCTTTTAATAATATTACAATCTTTCTATCAAAATTTCTCGATAACATATTTTTTAAAATTAATTTCAAATATTTCGATTTTTTCTATCTCCTTCATTCCTTCAGGTAACTCATTATACAGCTTCAATCCCTTGTACAATGAGTTTTGAGATTCTATTTTACTCTTCATTTGTCATCTTATCTTTTTTTACCCCTTGTTTCATATGTATGACATCGTTGGTTAAATTTTATTATTGTTTTTATTTTAGTCATCCCCTTAATTATTTTATGTATAAAAATTGCTACATTACATTTAATTTGCTGCTTTACTATGAGCAAGCCAATTTCTTTGTGCATTCTTTCTTCATTAGAATAGATATTTCTTTTGAGTATAATTCTCGTGGCCTTATTTTGAAGAATTTGTATATTTTTAATTTCTCCTTCATTACATGAAGAATGGAAGAGCAGTAATTTATATGTTGACATATGATTGTTTTATACATAAGAACACTACTCTTTATATATATTACATTTCGTAATCTTCCTATGAATGATTTTTTTTGTTACATATTGAGAATGTGTTTTGAAATTCAAATATCTATCCAAGTAAACTCCGAGATACTTTATTTCATCCACAGAATTTATATTTAAATTATCAGTTTGCTTTTTTTACTAGTTTTCAATTTTTAGTTCAATCATTTTTGGTCAGCGCGTTTTCCTACCATGCAAGAGGTCTCGGGTTCGATTCTTGACAGAGTTGACATGATATATTAATTTAAAAATGTGTTTTTTACAAAAGAACATTTCATAGCATCTGGACTAGTACCTGAAAGCGTAAGACCGATCATCTTACCTTCATGTTAATTTTTTTAAATTATCAAGATACACTGCGATTGGTATACCAATGCAGTGATCTATTTACCATTAGGTCGTAAAGGGAATGATTATGATTATATTTTAAGATATTATTTCATTTTTTATCTTTTTCGTTTTTTTTTTTTCATTTAAGTTTTTCTACTGCAAAAATTAAAATTATTAATAAATTATGTACTTAACAAAAAAAAAGTTAGTACTGCGTACCTCAGAACAGGTATTTACAAATAATTAGTGAGGATAGACAGTGTCTGCATACAATTAAATTTCAATTGGACTTAATTATTGTAATAGATACCATGTTCTCTGTTTTGCAAACAGAAAATATTGATTTATGTACTGTAATAAATGCAGATGTACGGCATTGAACTTAACTGGAATATGCATCTTAAATTGTATCTACAAAGTGAAATTGAGTTTTCTGAACGAAAAATAGAAATTTGGGTACGATTTTTTTCTCTAAACATTTACAATTACAGGTTGCCTACGAAGAAAAATTCAATTTTCACGCAAATATTTGCATTTTTGTATGTAAATATCTACAAAAGAGTGATACTTTAATCCACAAACATGGAATATCCAGTGACCGGTTTCATCCTTTTCGCGACATCTTCGAGACTGGTATCTTTATTAAGAAATTCAATGTATTTATACAAAACAGAGGTAAAGATAGAGAATTCAAAAATATATGAGAGTAAATTAAATTAAATTATTTTGTCTTAAGGATCATCAACAAAGTGTTTCAGGTTAACTAATAAATTAATTTAATGATATTTCTAATGAGTTTAAGTATTGAATTTATATTATTTTCACTTAGGATGGGAGAAAACAAAATAATATTTTATGCATATTATTATTTAATTACTTGTTTTAGTTTATCAGTGTTATTAGTGTACATGTTAGTGATCGTGAGTATACATATATTGTGTGAGAGTGTACGTATATGAAAGTGGGCGTGAGAGTGTATGCATATGTGTATGGGTATGTGAGTATTGTACAGGGGCGAACCGTGTATAGAAGCGATTATGCACAGCTCACCATTATATTTGACTAACCATAACAATGTTTTACTGTAACTCAAATTACAGAAAAACAAACAAATAATTACTGTATATTTTAAATCATTTCCACAGTTTTTATTTGAATCCTAATATAAATATTAATATTAATAAAGCGCGCCCAGCGCACGCGGTGAGCCAAGAAACTAACCAATTATTCCAGCCTATTTTTTCATAAAAATAAATAAACTATATTTTGAATGTCTTAACCCCGTGCGGGTTTTTTCTCCTAGATTAAATTTGCAGATTACACAAATTTTTTAAAGATTCTTGATTTAGAAAACAGAATTTCAAACATTTTTTCTTGAGGGCAATTTTTCTTTGAGATGGTACTTTTGACATAAGACCATAATTACTTTCATGCGTCATATTGCAGGATATATGGCGCTCGACGCGACCGTTTTTAGCACTACTAATTTCTAGAACAATTCGGCAAGTTGACATTTCAATTGAATACCTAATATCGACTGAATTCATAGTGCTATTTTTTATTTATTTTATAATTAATTATGTATTAAAGTAATGGATAATAATATCTATATAATATAATATATCACGAAGTTACGTCTTTTGAGTTCATTTCACGGATGAGAGTTGTTTTATCACATAAAACCACTGAAAAATATAAATTTATAGGATATATTACTTACATAACATGTACCTTCTGACTAGGCACAAATATATGAAATTATTTATAGCTTAGCTATAAAAAAAATCACCGTTCGCCACTGGTATTGTATGTATGTCACAATATGTAGTAAATATAAATGTAGTTATTATAATATATTAGAGAACTATTTTAACTATATTTTCGGCGTCCTTTATTGGTTAGATTCCATCGTATGGCGACAGAGATAAAAAGTCGGTAGGCATACCGAGGTAGGTAGAGATAGTACAGAAGTTAAGTATACTGTCTCGGTTTATACCGATGAAGATAACGTTTGTAATTGCCTTATAGGATAGATGTGCGTTTAGTTTATTTGACAAATTAACAACACTACAGTGAGGGGTGCATAGAAACTTTAAAATTTTGAATGTTTTGTTATTTTTGCGGTTTGATTGTTAATTAAGTATTAGCTGAATTGAAATTTTAAAAATTGACTTTAAATTTGTAAAACTGTAGAATGACACTATTCTTTATGATCAGTTTTCAGAGACGGGTGGGCACTTTCATTCTACACAGAAGTACATTTTTGAACGAGTAAAATTAAGCATCCGTGGTAAACAGATTGAGACAATTCTTTAGGTAGGAAATTCTAGGGACTGTTTGGTGGTTCGTAAAATGGGTGTTTTAAGGGGAATTTCTAAAAAAGCGTAGAATTGATGGGTAAAGAGCTTTGCAATAAAATGCCTTTATGCCGGTTCAAATCCCAGTAGGGTCTTTAGCATAACCAGAATAGAAATGGTAAAAGTAGAAAATTCGCAAAGGCGTGTTATATCGGAAAACCATCTCAAATAAAATATGTCTTCAATTTCATAAATGTTCGTACAGATGTGAAAATTTGTTTTGCAATATTTTGAGTTTGTTGAAATGTTTGTAGACAAGGACTAGGTTTCACCCTTTATGGTGTTATCCAGATAATTACTAGTACTGCAAAACGGAGCTTTTTCTTTATTATTATAGTTGGATAATTAAAATAGCGCCATTTTCGTGAAAATCAAACCAAGTTACACCCATTTTTAGAATTTTAGTTACGTTTTGTTGAAACATCGTATATTTTCTATTATAATCAAAAAGCAGTTTATTTATAGAGTCATTATTCAATAAAATTCACATTGTTACAATATTAATACATAATAAAAAGAAAACTAAGTATTAAATCATATTTTGTCCCGATAAACTATTAAACTATTATGCCTTGACTTTCATATTCCCTTATTTAAGGTATTCTCCATCCCTGTTGTAATGTGTTAATATTAAATAATAGTTTCTTATCGGGTGCTCGGACATTAGTTTTAATTAAGAATTAAATAAAAGAGTACAGACAAATTATTGTACACACATAAAATAATTAACATATATTATTTTGTATTTGATGCTTTGATATGCTTTGATTGAAACATATTATTAAGAAAATAAATAAGAAAAAACTCAACAAAACTAGATAAAATGGTTTAAAATATATAAGTAGGAATATAGAGAAAAATAATATTAATGATTATGATAAAATTATAAATAAACTTATCAATAAAACTTCTTGGTTTAATTTTACTTTTTATTATTTTGACCAACGAGCGCTTTCGCCTAAGTAGGCATTTCCAAGACTAGACTTGACTTCAAGATTTGATAAGTTTATTTATAATTTTATCATAATCATTAACTATGGAGTTTTATCAAGAAATATCAACAAAAAACATCAATATTAGAAAAATAATATAATAAAAATTAAAGAATAGCCATTTACTTTAATAAAGTTTAAATATAAGAAAAAATATATATGCATGTATAAGTAGTGGGTGCTCATAAATGTAACCAAAACAAGATAAAAAATAAAACAAAGTAAATCAAAAGTTTCAATTCATTTCATTAAAAAAATATCAACAATATTTTGAATTTGTCCAAATTTTTGTAGACAAGGACTGGATTTAACTCCCTGGGGAGCTGTTTATATTGACATATTACAACAGATATGAAGAACATTCAAGAGAAGGTAATATAGAAGTCTAGGCATCTACAGAGCTTATGACCTGTCAATGGCTTATTTAAGTGGCCACTTTACACACTGTGTAACATTCAACATTCTGCCCATATTTAAACATCTGTATTCCTTCAATTCTTTCATCTGTTGATGTTTGTGAAGTTAAAGAGCTGAAACCTTTATTTATGCGGGTGAGATTCATCTAATTGAATTATTTCACCTACATACTAGGCTACTTTAACTTCACAAACATCAACAGATGAAAGAATTTAAAGAATATAGAAGTTCAAATATGGGCAGAATGGTGAATGGGCAGTGTGTAAAGTGGCCACTTAAACCAGCTATTGACAGGTCATAAGCCCTGTAGATGCCTAAACTTCTATATAACCTTCTCTTGAATGTTCTTCATCTCTGTTGTAATTTTTTTTTTATTGAAATAAACGGCACTTAGTGCCTTTTACATATTAGTTACAAAACCAATTAAATATACATACATGTAAGCATAAGTAATACAGAGCATTTAAAACAATATTATTAATTAACACATTAAGAAAATCTAAAAAAGATAAACTGTAAAATAATAAAATATCACCAGTTATAAAATTATCGATAAAAAAAAGATAATTTGGTATTAGAAATATTTTGAACCAGTTAAAAAAAAAACTAAGAAAACAATTTTGAATAACATTAAAAAAAAAAATGTTTTATTATTTAAAACTAATACTTAGGTAAATAGTATATATTTATTTATAAAAATATGTAATGATGTAAAAAAATGATGAAGAAAAATATTTTGTACTTATAAATTAATTCAAGAAACGAAATAAAAAAATAAAAAAACACCAATAAAGAAGTTTAAACAATTCTTAATAATGGTAACAAATGGTTACCTTGAAATATTACCAATGAAATAAAGAAGAAGAGTCGTTCTATATGTACTAAATGTCATGTGAAATGAGTCACCAACATCCTGGTACTCATTGCCTAGAGAGTGAAGTCTATACGATCTAAGTAATATGTTAATAAAAAAATATATTTAAATTGAAGTTTAAAATATGTCAATAAAATAAGAAAGAAAGAAAAGACAAGGTTTAAAAGAAAATAATAAAAATGTAAATGTCAGTAGAGTCATCTGTGGAATCAATTTTATCTACATGAATTAACAGATTGTTAATTAACCTCTTCTATGGCTGCGATGTAACACGAGTCTACGCATATCAAGATACATATCTCATACTTGATTTTTTTTTCATTAAGTTGAATTTTCAAAAATCTTCAAATGTATATTTTCACACCGGATTTGGAAAGTAAAATTTGTATAAATATGCGGGATTTTAATTTTAAAAATATTTATTCTGGCCATGCGAAGAACAAATATAAGAGTGAAAGTGATGCCAATACAACCGTTTATCCGTTACACTGTATAAGAAAGAGCATGATAATTGAACTAACAACAAAGAAGACAGAGACGCCGTTTTGTAACCGGTGTTTGTGTGAAAGAGACAACTGTACCCAGAGAGCACGACAGATACACGTACCGTGCATAAAACATGGAAAACATCAGTCATGTGTGTTTTTCTCTGTCGTTCAATCAGTCGGTTATTTGCGGTGAACGGGGGTGCACGCGTGTTAAATGACCGGCGAATTTATGATTTTTATTTTTTTTTGCCAAAACAGATTTTAGGAACCTCATGACTCTTTACTATATTTTTTAAAAAGTGTGTTTTGTTTACTATGTACATACATACATTTTTTATTACATCTTTTACTTTGTTTTTTTTTTGCAATGTATCTCGATTTGTTTTTTTTTACTGTGAATATAAATATGTTCCTTACTATGTATTTTGTTTTTACTAAGTATTTTACTGGGTTTTTTAATATGTTCTTCACTATGTCTTTTACTATGTCTCTGACCGTGTATTTTGTTTTAACTACGTATTTTACTGAGTTTTCAAAAAAAAATTACCATGTTTTTTACTACATTTTTTACTATGTTTTTCACTATGTGCGCTACGTTTATCGTTTTTTCAGTATACTGATTGTTGTTTTTTGTATATTTTTTTGACTGTCTTATAGCGGGGTAAATAACCCTAGTTAGATAGTCAAAATATCAATGTGTCAAAATATAAATATAAATTAAAATTGTATGTATGTAATTATGTAATATGATAAAAATTAAATCAACAGGGCTAAATTTTATTATAATTTTTATAAATTATGGAAAGTAAATTATTAAACAGCGTGTCACAATATATATTTTTTTAATATCTGAACATCAGAAAATTCCGTCTTTTGCTTAATGTATCAAAACGTTACAACACCGCGCCCTAAGGATTTTTTAGCACAGCCTTTTACGAGTTAACAGAACAAGGTCTATATAGCTAGGTATATAAAATCTCAAAGTTTTTCCTACTAATAACAATCTCGTACTTAAGTATTTAGTCTTAAGGGATGTTTTTTTCAATTAAAGTTATATCTTTGTTCGTTATCTTAGCTGTTCCAACCACTTACTTCTTGTCCACTGAACAGAACCATGTAATTCAATTACTTTTATCTTCCAAACTCCTCAGATATTTTCACTGGGGACTCGTTAACAACCACAGCGAACAAACTAAACACGTTACAAAAATATTAATTTATTTTTATTTTATCACAGTTATTTACTTGCAATAAATATACGAGTCTGCTTTGTTTATTTTATTTTGGAAACCAACAGCTCTACATACATATTTATAGTAAACAAACAGATATAATGTATAAACTCGGAACCAATAACACATCTCGACAAAGTATACAAAGTTAGTAAAGAAAATCTATTACATATTATATAAATACATATAAAAATGTTATTTTCACGTACTCGTATAAAAATTTCAATAATCGAAGATTTTTTTAATTTTTTTTTAAGAACAGTAAGTTATTATAAATTGGGTGGAATTGGGACAAGGAAGCTTAAAGAGAGGATAAGGAGGGGAAGGGAGATGTACATATTTATTATTATAATGTCTACTAAGTTACGTAATGCATTTTTAGTGTAAATTTTAAATCTGACAGAGTGATGTTTGTGTAGTCTATGTCTTTAAATTTCGTATTATACACTGAAAAAGACGTACGAAAAAAAGCATTTTTAACACACGATGCTTTACTTATTGGTACATGAAACAGGTGGTACCGTCTACAAATCCTGGCTGGCACATGTATTGTTATTAAACTAAGTAGTTCTGCACAGTTAACTATTCCTGTCATAATTTTGTGAAGCAGTAGTTGGTCCACACACACTCTGCGGTATTGTAGAGATGTCATTGCATGGTAGATGGGGGCAGCGAGAGTTGATACATAAGAAATACCGGTTTTGTATTTTAGGTACTTTATAAATTTGTTTTGAATATTTTCTATTCTTGTTATATATACAGGGTGTTCTTTAAATCCTATCACGTCCAAAACTACGATGATCAGTTAGGGCAAGGAGACATAATAGCATATTTTAAAAAATATTTAGAAAAAATATATTTTTTTAAATCAAATATTTAAATAAACAAATGGTTGCTTACTTCTGCAGGGGAGAAGTGAGGGGAGCGCGGCGCAGTGCCAGACTCCCCCCTTCCCCCTCCTCGTTTCACCCCTGCAGAAGTAAGCAACCATTTGATTTTTTTGATGTTTTATTTTTTTAATTTTATTCGTTCTAAAAAAATATTTTAATGTGCCAATATGTCTTCTAGCTCATACTGATCATCGTGGTTTCGGGTGTGACAGGGTTTAAAGAAAACCCTGTATATATATATATATATATATATATATGGCATTCTGGGGATTCCATGTCTGAGATGCGTATTCCAAATGGTTTCTAAGAAACGTATAATATAATGAAATTAGGGCCTGATTTCATATAAATGTCCTGACTTGCTATGAATTTATAATTGTTAAAACGACTTAAAAAATTAACACTGCCAAATAACACATCTGTGATAAGTCAATTAGAATACGATTTAATTATATGGAATCCCCAATATAAAATATCTATTTATAAATAACCTAGAAAGGATACAGAAAAAAATATAGATTTAATAAAATACAAAATTTACTGTACACCAAATGCAATTTAAACTCTGAAGTATAGAAGACTGATTGCAGATCTATTATTTATGTTTAAACTAGTAAACAACGTCATAGACTGCCTTTTATTCACAAGTTATTTAGAATATCTTGAACCCAACAGAACAAGACTCCATACTACATTTCATTTGCCAGTACCTAGGACTAACTTAAGGAAAAACTATTTTTTCTTTAGAGCATGCCATTATTATAATACTGTTCTCTCCGGTCACGCAGACATTTTTCATCTCTCCTTTCTGAAATATAAAAGATTCCCTATAGGCAGGACACATGTTCAATTATACGATGTCAGTAATTATGTATGTACTCGTATGTGCAATATTATATTTTGTAACTTTTATATTATTTTTAAATAACTGTATTTTTATTCTTCTTCTTTAAATTGATTTTATTTACTTTATTTTCATTACTATATATACAGGGTGACTGAAACTGAACCCGTCATAGCAAATTGGCACACAAAAGAGCTCATTTGCTTATTATTGGATCTTTCTTCCCCTAGCTAAAGTTTTATAGTTTGGGAGATACGTAAATTTTTATATTTTATTCAGTTTTTTCCCTAATTTGACCTTCAAGCATTCAGAACTTTAAGTTTATTTATTATTTTAGTATTTATTTATTATTTGTTGGTAGTCATAATATTTTTTTATTGAAATACGTCGGATTTTTCCTCAAACTAGGGTTAAGAATAAGATATTACGCTTTTTAAAAAAATACTTAAAAAAAACTTTACCATCAAATTCAGCCTGAAATAAAAAGAAAACTACGGTGTTCCGATAATTTATTCTACTTTAAGTTAGTTTTTTAGTTCATCACTTTTTTTTAATCATTCATCATCAGTCTTCTGTTACTGGTACTTAAAATTGGGAACTCAAAATATTATTGTAGAAATTTTATTTTTGTCTGAAGGACCTTTTAACAATGTTTTGTGGGGTAAATTCAAGAGTTGAAATAATGTTATTTCAATGGGTTTTAATACGCAAATTGATACATTGTTTTAGCCAAGGTTATTAATTGTCCCATCCTGATGAGGCTAATGACAGCTGAAGCACATAGAATTCTTGTGAGGATTAACGGTGACCATACTTTGTCGAATCATCACCGAATATCATCATCACCTCTGCTCCATGATCAGCTGGGTATTATGAGCTGCTCAGGCCCTATAAAGCCGTTAGGGGAGATCGCCATCGACTACAATCAATTTTAAGCCGAACATTGAAGAAAAAACGGCCGCAATACAAGGAGAGACACGACAAAGTAATTTTGCAGCATGACGAAGCTCGGCCACATGTTGCAAGGCCAGTCAAAACATACTTGGAAACGCTCAAATGGGAAGTCCTACCCACCAGCCGTAATCACCTTCTGATTGCTCCTTCCGATTTCCACTTGTTTCGATCAATGATTCATGGCTTGGCTAAGCAGCACTTCTGTTTTTGCGAAGATGCCGAAAAAAGCTCAATTCATAGATAACCTGAAAAGATGAATCGTTCTTTCGAGGTGGTACTCGTATTGGTTGCGAATTATGTGGGTATGCATTGGTCAAGTATTGTCACAACTTCTACATCCTTTGTACCCACAACCACTGTTTTCTTCCCACTTCAGTATGCTTTGTTCACCCGCCACATTAAGACCTCGTGTCGTACATCGCGCGTTTATTTAGTTGAACGTGTGCCGCATCATAAACATTCCTAATCTTTCATATTTGTTGGGTTTGTGACCGATTGACACTGCATATCACAGATACTCAATTATTTTGATTCAAATTATAATATATAATAATATCGTAGAACCCTTAGGGCTTCGTCCCTCGCTATTTCTCGCCCCGATCCACGTAGAAAATCGTTTTCCCACCACGTATGCTGCCAGAAAGATACGAGAAGGTAGTCGCCAGCAAAGGTCAATACTTTTGATGACATGTTCTTTATTATTTTTTTTAAATAAAGTATTTATTTTCACGAAAAACAAAACATAAGTATACAAATAGTGTGTATCAATTTTATGACGATAAACATTTGAGTATGGATAGAGGATAGATGATATTAATGGTAATTATATGTGCTAAAATAAATCTCTGCTTCATTCATTTGTAACGCACGAGGCGTTTCTTTTAATTAAATTAATTCAAAAGCCCGTATTTTATTAGTTTCCCTGTTCCAAGCAATTCTACCTACACAACAGTGTTCAGTGAAGCGCCCAAAAGGAACTCTCAATGTATTAAGTTTAGTAAGAAACTTCCTTGCCGACTCTTTTGTCACTCGAAGAACTCCTAAGGCCGATTCACAATGGCCGCGTACCCTAAAAGGGCCTCCAAAGAATAAATAAAATCGGGCTCCAATGTAATGAACTGTTGAAAGCCCAGTAGAAGTAATGGAATAATTTATCGGCTGTAATCGATTTTATTTCAGTGCGAAATTTTTCGGAAATAAATTTTATAAAAGGGATATATACATTTTTTTACATTTTTTAACGTCTATAAAATACTGTCCAGTTGAAAAATATTTTGTTGCTAATTATTAGTAGCGTAAAAATTATTTGAAAGTTGTAATTTTGAATTCCCGCAAAAACGGTCATTCCATTGGCCACGCCCCTAATGCGTCACGATTCATGTTTTTTTGTTCCTGGCCGTTGAAATTTGTGAAGAACAGTATCACAAATCTTGAAGTTACAACAACCAAGACCAAACGCGTCGCGTTTTTCTACGAACGTATTTTCATTGAATTTCTTTTTTATATTTATGTATGAAAACATTTCTCCACAATGTCCATTTTGATTTTGAAAATACAATTAATTATTCTGAACATATATATTTTTGTTTATCGTTTAGTGTTTTTCAAAATTGTTTTCTTAGTTTTTTTTAACTGGTTCAAAGTATTTCTAATACCAAATTTTTTAAATATAGTTTATCTTTTTTAGACTTTCTTAATTTGTCAATTAATCATATTGTTTTAAATGCTCTGTATTACTTATAATTAAGCTTACATGTATGTATATTTAACTGTATTTGTAACTTATATGTAAAAGGCACTCAGTGCCGTTCATTCTAACATATATATTTTTTTAAAACATTTTAAATATTTTTATCGGTATTCGTAGTATGTAATATTTCCCTATTCTAATTAATTAATTTATTTATTTAATATCAATTAACGGACCCTTGTATTGCTATTTCGACCTCTTTTATCGGCTGATTTTTAGACATATTTTATACATGTATTTGGACTACTGGTGTTTAAGGATTATGTATTATATGTTCGTTCATGTGTGTGCGTGGATGGCTTGGAGTGTACATTCATTTATTTTTATTTATTGCCTCCATGGAAAACGCAAATGTCAACAATTATTCTTTTCTCATTTGAAATTCTTATTTATTTTTAATGTTTTTGTCATATTTAATGTTTATATATTTAGCATAATTTATTATGCTTTTTATGTTAAAAAAGTGTTGTTTTTAATATGTTTTATGTATGACTGTATGTTTTCTGAATAAAATAAAAATAAAAAAAATAAAAATATGCGTCATTACGTTTGCGCATTCTATCATATAATACTTTTTTTGTATTTGTATTTTTAACTTCAAGCCGTTCTTTCGCTGTCCATTCGCTCTACATGTCCAAACCAACGCTGCACCCCTTTCTTGATTTTGTCGATTATTCTTGTCTCAACCTTCCATAGTGCACGAATCTCGACATTTGTGCTGTCTTATCACACATCGTTTAACCACATATTTGTCTAAGAGATCGCATTTCGACAGCACTCAACCTTCTTTCATTATTTTTTTTAAGTAATTTTAATATAATACAGAATTTTCGGACCGTTCAACGAATTTTTTCACTCTGAGAAATCAACCAAATGTTTGGGGTGCGTCTTATCGTCCAAATATTTTTTGAGAAATTGAGATTATTTACTTTTTGACATCGTATTAGCATAATGCTTGATTGCTAAAAATTCCTAATCGATCTGACTCCCCAAAAAAAAAATTATTGTAAAATATGAAGCTCCCAGATTTTTGACAAGTAAAGCTGACCAACACACATAGTCATTGTTATTAGTAAATTTCAGATCCAAAGATCTGACCAAGTAACAGTTAGTCAATTTTACTTGTAGGTGATGTCACCAGTAAAGAGTTAGTAGTCAGAAAATAGTAAGTTAGGATACGTTTTGTATTTGACATATACGTGTTTTTTATAAAAAGTTCATTAATAAAATTTATTCGTTAGATTATTACGTGACACTTACAATTGTTTGTTCTTTATCATTTATTTTGTATTTCTGTGTTTATTTAAACTTCATAAATATAAAAAAATAGATTATTTAAATAAAAATCCCAAACAAACACAAACCATCACGCCGTTTCCCCGTAGGAGTAGGCAGAGAGGATAGAACGCCATAACACTATATCTTGGCATACAGACCTCGCTTCCTCTACATCCATACATCTTCTCATGCACGCACGCCGATTATTCCTACTTTTGACATGTCCATCTTCAAGTATTTGATGGACTTGATCGTGCCATGTCTTTCTCGGTCTTCCTCGTTTTCTCCGTCCATCAACATTTGCATCGTATATTCTTTTAGCCGTTCTTTCGCTGTCCATTCGTTCTACATGTCCAAACCAACGCAGCACCCCTTTCTTGATTCTGCCAATAATGCATGTCTCAGCCTTACACACTTCACAGATCTCGACATTTGTGCACCTATCATACATCGTGTTACCACACATTCGCCTGAGGGATCGCATTTCGACCGCATTCAACCTACTTTCATCATCATTTTTCCAATTCCGTACTTCGCTCCCATACATTAGAGTTGGCACTAGAACTCCGTTGTGAACTGCTAGTTTAGCCTCCTGCGATAAACATAATTCATAGTTATAAAAAAAATAAAAAAATACTACCTCCATCAATGAACGAAACAAAAATAATTATCTGCAAAATTTCATGTCAAATTTTACAAGTAAAATTGACTAGGGATTTAAATTTTTTTAAGTAATAATATTTTTTTAATACGTTCATACTTTACATTAATTTGAAAGTACCGTCCATATAATGTAAAATTACCAATCGCCTACTTGAAAAATCTGATCTTTGAGAAGCAATTGAACTCTAAAAAAACACTAAAATAGCTCCCCTGAACATTATTGATTTTGTCACTTGGTCAATTTCTCTTGTACGATTATGCCCACTATATTTGCATGAACATTTAAAGTATCTACCTATAATTGAACATGTTTTAAGAAAAAAAATACGCGTATTCTGCTTTTCATACAGAAAACTTATTTTTGCTTTGTAGATAAAATTGATGATATATTTTTATGTTTATTTTATTTTATTCAGAAACCATACAGTCATACAAAATAAGTATTAAAAACAACAATTTTTCACTATAAAAAGACCAATTAAGTTTTCATAAATTAAAAAGATATAAAACTTTTTTTTATTTTTTTTGTAGTTGCAAATTATTTGTATCTTGCTTTTGTTATGTGCAAGGTTTTATCGAATATACATTTATCTTTAAAGTATATTCCGTTGACTTCAACATTTTTCACCGTAGACTTACAATAATAAAAATAAAGCAGAATCAGAATAAACAGAATAATTCTAAAAATATTCCATTAACAAATAATAAAAAATAAAAAAATCGCAAAAGTTGGACACAAAAAACAAAAGGAGCTAGATACCACCATTAAATAACTTAGCCTGCTTGATCGTCCCTGTAATGAATCGAACAGTCTCTTTTCGTGTATCATTACAGTTCAGGAGCTCAGCTAGATTATTAGTCGCAGCAATCCGAGTGTTTATTTTGCATTCAAGCTCCCACCTCGGCCTATCAAACATTGGACAGTATATAAGAAGATGTTCCACAGGCTGCTCATTGATGCCATCACATGGACAGCAACTATCGTCTCGCAGCCCAAAGCGATGCAGATATTCCCTCATGCATCCATGTCCCGAGAGAGCCTGAGTTAATTCATATGTAGGCGTTTCATGCTTCAAGATATAAACATTAAATGTGCCAAAAAAAAAAAAAAAAATAAGAATCTTAAGTGAGAAAAGAATAATTGTTGACCTTTGCGTTTTCCATGGAGGTAATACATTAAAATAAATAAAAATACCGGATGTACACTCCGAGCCATCCACGCACACACATGAACGCACATATAAAACATACACAAACATATACATTACATGCGGCACATATACATAGCATAAACCACTAAAGATGCACATTCAGCAACTATCCCAAATAATCGACCCCATGAAGAAATTTTATGTACAAATGCAACGTGCAGTTAAAAATGTCTACATCAATACTGAGTCCGTTATAATTTCTACAGGTACGTCTAATGAATGAATTCGAGGTATAATTGTTTTTACAAGTTGGTACATAAAAAAGGAAATTTAATCTAGTGTAGGGAAGAGGAAAACGGAAACCAATATTTTGTAAAAGATACGGCGAATCAACTATATTATTGAGAATTTTGAAAAGAAAAATTAAATCATATCTAAGGCGCCTTTTTTGTAGTGATTCTATATTAAAATTGATCAAAGATGGGCCGTAATCATTTTCAATGTTGCCAAAACGATATTCCAGGCTCCTTATAAATTTCTTTTGAATGTTTTCAATTTGATTACTATATATATTATATTGAGGGGACCATACTAATGAAGCGAATTCGAGTTAACTTCGCACATAAGTATAGTAAAGAAGTTATATATGTTAACTTCCCATTGTATCGGGGCCCAGAGTACGTATTCTGATGAGAAGATAAAATGTGTCTGTAATTTTATCTACAAATTAAAATTAAGTTTTCCGTATGAAAAAAAGTTTTTAAAAAAGGAAAAAAAAAATTATAAACATGTTCAATTGCCAGTTACCGACGAAGAAACTTTGAATTTTTATACAAATATACACACTTTCATCCATAAATATTGATGTTAGTTTATACCGTCTCAGTATATTTACTATTATTTAACGCTCATCTTCGACCCTTAAATGTTCTACAGAAAAAAAATAATTATACGGTAGCTGAAGTCAGCCATCGAGTCATAAACACTTGTCCAGGATTCTGGTTATATTTCACACGCAAAGCTGTAATCTTAATACGCCCGACCACACAACAAACTTAACAAAGCGAAAATAAATAAAAACATTTGGAACATAGATGAAGAACCTTTAACATAAGGTAATATAGAAGTCTAGGCATCTACAGGGCTTATGACATGACAATGGCTGATTTAAGTGGCTACTTTACACTTTACACATAATTCAATTAGATGAATCTCACCCGCACAAATATAGGTTTCAGCTCTTTAATTTCACAAACATCAACAGATGAAAGAATTGAAGGAACATAGATATTCAATTATGGCAGAATGGTAAATGTTACACAATGTGTAAAGTGGCCACTTAAATCAGCCATTGACAGGTCATAAGCCCTGTAGATGCCTAGACTTCTATATAACCTTCAATTAAATTTTATTAATTTCTGTTGTAATATGTTCATATAAACAGCTCCCCAGGGAGTTGAATCTAGTTCTTATCTACAAAAATTTAGACAAACTCAAAATATTGTTGATAAATCCACCTGGTCCATGAAGAAGTATAGAAATTGAAAACATAACATTTTCAGGCGTTGCCTAGTGTGTAGGTGAAATAATTCATTTAGATGAATCTCACCCGCATAAATAAAGGTTTCAGCTCTTTAACTTAACAAACATCAACAGATGAAAGAATTGAAGGAACATAGATGTTCAAATATGGGCAGAATGGTGAATGTTAAACAGTGTGTTAAGTGGCCACATTAATCAGCCATTGACAGGTCATAAGCCCTGTAGATGCCTAGACTTCTATATTACCTTCAATTAAATGTTCTGCATCTCTGTTTTAATATGTTCATATAAACAGCTCCCCAGGGAGTTTAATCTAGTCCATGTCTACAAAAATTTGGACAAACTCAAAATAGTGTTGAAAAACATTTAGCTTTGACAAGTTCAACAAGCGTAAAATCGTCCGATTTAAAAACGGCAAGTCCCAAAAGGCCACTATAATTAAATACACATTTTATGAAACATTATAGCTGGAGTACTCAGCACACGAGTTTTCGTACGAAAGCATAATGAGATGAATCCCAAATGTTATATGCAATAAATTGTACTGGTAGATTTTTTTTAAGCTGGCGCATTCGCAATACTTACACAAACGCATTGTGTAGTATCTGTGAATAAGCGTATGGTCTAACATTGCTCGGCATACGCATTATGAAAATAATCTCTGTCTGTGTCTCTCTCGCGCTCAGACGCGCTTATTGGGCCTGCCACACACTTGTGGCATGGGAATGAGCGAGGAAAGGAGGCAGAGACATGTGGCAACCGGCCTCCGTGGTGTAGTGGTCAAGACGCTTGAATCACGCACGGAAGTTTCCGGGTTCAATTCCCGGTGAAAACACAAAATATTAAAAATGTGATTTTTCTCAAGCCTGGGTGCTCTGTGATGTAATTCACCACTGTAATTAGGCCTCCTGGCCTGTTGTGGCGCAAAAAAAAATGTAAAAAAAAAAAACATTACTCGTCATGCCGCACGTCATGCTCCTTATCGTGCCCACCGCTCTAGACACTACAAACGCATTTATTGATTGACTGATTTGGCAGAATTAGTCTACTTCTCCATTAAAGTGTACAACCTACTTCCATTGTCCGTAAGGACAATTAGTTAATACTGTCACTATAAAATCGTCATTAAAAGATTAAAAATCGATGCAGACAGATTATTAAGTAGATTAGCCCAAATAGGTAGAGAGATATTTTTGTTTTTATTTTGTTTTTATATGTATTTAATATCATGATTTAATTATGTTTAATAAGACATGCTTCAAAATTATAAAAAACTAGCGGACCCGTCAGACGTTGTCCTGCTCGAACGTTGGGTTGCCTGCTATAAGCTTGAAAAAATACTTTTCATTGATAAATAGGTACCTACGTACTTGTTTGTGATTAAATTCCAAAATTAAAAATTGTTAATATTCAAATATTGGATTTCAGTAGGTACCTGGGTACTTGTTTATGGTTGAAATCCAAAACACAAAATATATATTTCTTCAAATATGGCATTCTTTTTGCAAACGTCAAACCCCGGTCTTCTCACCAACAGAGGGGTGTACATATATGGGAATACGATTTTTTTAAATGTATTGAATTTAATATTATTTTAGTATTACCAAAAATGCAGTTAGAAAAAATAAATGGGTAGAAATTATAAGGAACTTAAGGGAAGAATCTGATTGAGATTTTTTTTATTACTTTTATTACTTTTTTATTATTTTTTATTACATTTTTTTTATAAACAAAAAAAAAACATTTTTCCATTTTTTTGTATATACATTCCCTCGAATGCAACCTTGGTAAGATCGATGAATAAAACATTTACGCTCCTTACTTCTTTTTTAAATATTGGATTGAAGATTTTAATTTTAATTTAAGAACACGCACAGCACAAAGATCTATATTTCTCTGAAAACCGCACGTTAATCGGTTAAGCCGTTTAGGAGGAGTTCGGTGACATCACGCGTACAGAGAAATTTTATATATATATAAAGATTTCTCCCTTGGCACGAGACACCCTAGTGAGGGAACATTATCATTAATGTAAAACAATATTTATTTATTTATTTATTTCATTTTATTTGGGATTTTTACAGCTATTACAAAATAATTAGAAAAATCTTAACAATACTAAAGCCAATTAAAAAAATCCACTGTAAATATAATGACACATAATATATAAGAAAAGAAGTTTAGTAATTTTATTTGTGTGACGTTTGTATTCATGTGTATGTGAATGTGTGTATGCGTGAATGAATGAGGGAGAGGATACATGTGCGTGTGGGAATGAAAGAGGGAGAGGGTGCGTTTGTATGGGTGCGTAAGTATGAAAATAATATATATGCTTAAAACTTGTAAATTGTATTAAAAATGGTACAATAAAGAGCTTAGTAAAAAGTTAGAAACCTTTTTGTTAAAATTCAAATGACGAAATGATATAAATTGTTTTTTTTTTTTTTTAAGTATGTTAAATTTCAAAACCGTATTCTGAAGAAAAAAAAAAAGCATTTTATTTTTTAAATTTAACTGATACACATCGAATGAATAATGTGCGACGAGTCCTATACAATACAGTAGGTAATCACAAAATGCAGTAAATACGAAATAATGACAACAATAAAATAAGGATTGACAATACGCGAACGTTGATTCAAAACGAACACACAAATGCATATTATATGCACCTACATAATATATAAATAAGAATAACATATAAGTTTAATAGAAATGATTCGGATTATAAAAATCAGGTGTCACAAACAGTTGGCCCGCAGTACGGGGATACATAAATATGCACATAAATTGTAAAAGAACAAATAAATGAGAAAATATACATGTCAAGTATAAACTTATTTATTTTGCATGCAGTTAATTGATATAATTCAATATTAAAATTTAGAAGGTATCCAAAATAAAATACTTTGGATTAAATATTACATTTTTAAAAAATATATACAAGAGTGTATAATGTGACGCGTTTCATCTTGTCAGAACATAAAATACATGCAGAGTTATAGGGGGATGTAATCACATACACGTTCGGACGCGGTGCTCGTTCGCACGAAGTGCATGTACGGACAATCATTCCAGCTTATTTCTTCATACAAATTTGTGTCCTATATTTTTTACATCTTAAAACCAGGTGCGGTTATTTCCTCTTCTTGTAATTTTGCGGACCACACAAATCATTTAAAGAATCTAAATTTGAAAAACAGCGTTTCGAACATTATCCAATATTTTAAACATCTTAAAACCAGTGGCAGTTCTTTCCTCTTCATGTTATCTTGCAGACGACACAAATCATTTGAAGAATCTAGATTTGAAAAACAGTATTTCGAACATAGTCCACAGAACGTGACGAGGCCATATAAAGAATTGTTGAGATCCGTACATTATGTAAGGCTGAGATAAGCATTATTGACAAAATCAAGAAAGTAGCTCTGCGCTGGTTTGGACATGTAGAGCGAATGGACAGCGAAAGAACGGCTAAGAATATTTACAATGCGAATGTTGATGGATACAGAAATAGAGGAAGACTGAGAGAGACATGGCATGACCAAATCTAACAAAGACTTGAAGATGGGCATGTCAAAGGCCGGAATAATCGGCGCGCGTGCATGAGCAAATGTATGAATGTAGAGGAAACGAGATCTGTATGCAAAGATAGTGATGTGGCGTTCTATCCTCTCTGCCTACCCTTACGAGGAAATGGCGTGATGGTGTGTTGTTGTTGTTATTATTTCGAACATTGTTTCCTAAGGGCTATTTTCCTTTGATATGATATCGCGAAGTAAATAATAATCGTTGTGGATGTAAGTAAATAATATGAGCTGATTTCATAGATGAGAAATATTGTGTATCGCACAGAACCACGGAAAAAATCATTGAGGTATACAAATAGAAATTAATGTATAATGTAGGTACAAATTCATGAATATTTTTTGTAGCTTACCTGTAAACAAAACCACCGTTCGCCACTGATTTGAAGTCATGATGTCAATTAAAATTTTACAAATTTGGAAATTCGACTTGATTTTATTAAGCGTGCATATTAACTATTAATGATCTCATTGTAATGTATAAAATTGTAAACTCTCTTTTTGACGCACCAAAAGTACTTGAATTGATTAATTTTAGAGTACCTCCTGTCAACACTAGGAGTACTTTATTGTTTCATTGCTCCAGTACTTCTTCCAACCAACAAAACAATTCATTGATTCCGAGACTGCAAAAGTTAGGTAACACTTATGGAACGGCTACAGACATTCTGTCCATTTCTTTACCATCTTATAAGTCCACAATATCAAGTTTATTTGTAGCTGCTCGTCAAACTATTATTGACAATTCAATTCCATAAATTAAAAAAAAAATACTAACTTGTTTATTTTTATTACCTTTTCCTTGTTTTTTATTTTGTACTATTATATCAAATTGCATTGTAGTATTGGCAAATACGCATTTCATAGATACATATTTTTATTTCTTATTTTTTCGTGATAATAATATATGCTTGCTTGTTTATTAATTTAACTTAAAAATGTCTTTCTTGCTTACCGTAACACTTTATTTATTGTTTGCTTTACAGAATTTATTTCATAAGCTTATATCTTTGCATTTTTTGTTTATATGCTTACTGTTTTTTCTTGCATACCTTTGTTATTATTGTTTTTTTTTTTTACTTTGTAAAACTTTTTATCATATCCTTTTTAACTAATTTTACATTTTTTTTCTGTATGTTCTATGTTTATTATTTAGTATGTTAGCATGCATTTCATTTTCATTTTTTGTAAATGCCTTTTGGGCGTTAATGAACAAAATAAATAAATAAATAAATGCTGTATTGAGTAAGACTCAAGGAATCTTTACATTTCAGCAAAACAAATTACGAGCGAATCTTTGTTATATTCTGTGAAACGAAAACGCACCTCAATAATTGCAAGTTTGAACCAAATACGATTTTTCGTGTAAACGATCGCGAACACATTTCGCTTTAATCGTTCCATAGTAGATATCCAGTTTTCCAAACATCAGAAACAAGCCCCGCGCTTTATCTAACGATGTGTTAGCAAAATTTTAGCAAAAACTCTCATTAATTCTGAAAAAACATCCCTTAGGCGTCCACCCTTCCCAAATCTACCCTCGTTCACACCCCGTTCGAGTAATTTATCATTAAAATAAAAAAATAAACTTTTTGTCAGGGTCTCTTTTGCCGTATCTAGACGGGTTATTTTTGAGTAAAATATGTGTGTTTTGCTACAGAATTTGACATCCCGTTTTTACAGATGTTTTCAATTATTATTTTGACGGATCAAAGCGTAATTTAACGACACTTTTTTTATTTTTGCTCAACTCGTTCCCCCTGTGTTTATTCAAATATACAAAAAATTTAGATTTATTTGCTACCACCTTACCTACGAAAATTTACAATCGGCAAGTTTTTTTGATTACAGATATCCCTAAGTCTCTATTTTTTCTGCGTATGTTAGTAATCGCCATTAAAAAAACTTCGTTTTTTAGCTTGACGGCTGGCTGTATTTTTAATTTGGTGCAAATTTCTGTAGAAATTTTTTTTTGTTTGCACTAAAACAGGCTAGGAGGCCCAACCACTGTAATTGGGCCTCCTGGCCTGTTGAATTACATAACACAACACCCAGGCTTTAGCAAAATCACATTTAATTTTTGTGTTCTCACTGGGAATCTAACTCGGAATCTTCCGTGTGTGAGTCAAGCGTCTTGACCACTTTACCACGGAGGTAACCAATCAATAAATAGATTATGTTTTCGCAAAGTTTGAAATATATTTCACAAATGATGTAATAACTTATATTTCCATATAAGTTATTAATTTAAAAAATACTTGGTACACTTCCACTTATTTATTTTGACCAATTAGCGCTTTCACCCTCTAATGGGCATCTTTAGACTGGTCTGTATATAAGTTATTACATCATTACAATGGAATTCCATCAAGAATTATCAATAAATAATTTAAATGAAATATTTAACTAAAATTTTTGGTTGATTGAATTATCATGCATTGTAAGTTAATAATACGTGTTTCATAAACGTGGTCGATTTATTATCATCAACATATTACAACTGAGATGATGAACATTTGAACGCAGTTATGTAGAAAGCAGGCAGTCCACAATTTTAAAAAAAAAATATTTTCATGTTATCGGGTGCAGTAAGGTCTATTCTATGTTCTGAAAACTGCCAGGTCACTTGCGTACAAAAAACTGTTATAAACACCTTCGTCGATCACAAAAACGGCATTTCTTAATTTGCAAAAGGCACCCACAGCACTAGAATAATCTTACGGTTTTTTAAAAATCATAAAAACTGGTCAAATAAATAATTAGATTTTCGTTCATAACATTAAAAAACTAACGTATTCATTGTTTATCATTTGTCAAAAGTCGAAAACATTCCAACTGTTGTGTAGATTCGATTATTCACCCTTTTCACAAAAGTGCTATTATCTCAATTTCACTTTTCTATAGCTGGCTGCTTTCTGTATAACTGCGTTCAATTATATGTTACTATTAATTATTATATTATTAATTACTAACTATGGACCAATCTCAATTCTATCTCACATACATAAACTATTCGAAGCAATATTAACGCATAAAATTACTCCGATTTTTAAAAATATCTTGGTTGATCAGCAACATGGTTTTCGGTCTAATAAACCAACCACGACCAATCTCTTGTCTTTTATCGAAACTATTAATAGGAGTCTGGAGAAATATAAACAATTTGATGTGATTTATACTGATTTTTCTAAAGCTTTTGACAAGGTCGATCACCAAATACTGTTGACCAAACTGTCTTCGTTTGGAATTTGTAATCCATTGTTATCTTTCTTTAAGTCATATCTCAGTGAAAGTAAATAGTTTGTGAGGGTAAATAATTCCACCTCAAACAGCATTAATGTATTTTCGGGTGTACCACAAGGTGCTCACCTTGCTCCTTTGCTATTCAATATGTTCATCAATTATATAAAAAATGCTTTTCTTACTTCATCAATTTGGCTGTTTGCTGATGACACTAAAATTCTCAAACAGATTAACAGCCCTTCCGATTGTTCACTATTACAATCTGACTTATTGTCTTTTAGCACCTGGTGCAAATCCAATAATCTACATTTTAACTTAAGTAAGTGCAAGGTTATGAGATTTTTTCGTCTGGAAAATCCAATCATATACGACTACTCACTGAACGGTGAAATATTATCATCTGTGTCTAGTATACGAGATTTAGGTATTATACTTGATACTTAACTTTCTTTTACAATTCATATTGAACATGTTATCAAAAAATCCTTAAAACTTCATGGATTTATTAACAGAAGCACAGCTGACTTCAAAAATAGCAATTCCTTTAAAACTCTCTTCTGTTCCCTAGTATACCCGCACCTAGAGTATTCCTTTGTTATCTGGTCTCCATATTATGATGTTCACATCAAGAATATTGAATCATTTTTTATTGTGTATGCAGACAATTGGTAGAATGAAATAATGGAAGTTTTTCCCCAATATAACAAAAATATTCCTCTTATATACTCAGTATACCCCAATTGAATTTTAATTAGTCTACTTATTTTGGCTTGTATAGAAATCCACAAACATAAAATAGCAATCATTTTTAGTATATAAGGAAACTTTGTAAATATTTAAGTTAGTTTGTTTGAACATGTCCTAACAAGACGAAACGCGTCACAATATACCCTTTGTATATTTTTTAAAAAATAAAGTAGAATTATAATCCAATAAACTTGTTTTATTTTGGATACATTACCAAATTAAATATTGAATCAGTTCAACATCGATTTTTGAGATAGATAGGCTGGAGGTTGGGCTTATCCAGAGATCAATATACGTAAAATGGTTTAGAAACTACATTGAATATATATTCTCTTCAAGACCGTCGAAATAAATCCGACCTTCTAGTCTTATTTAAAATTCTCAACTCACTCTTTAATGCGGCTCAACTACTGAGCTTAATAAAATTAAATATCTCAACTAGAAACCACAGACAAAACATACTCTTTCATACCGATAACCATAGAACTAACTATTGTTTTCATTCCCCTATGCCCAGAATTCTCGGGTCTGCCAACAAACATACCAGTCTTGATTTCTTTGATAGCAAGTTGTCTTTTTTCAGACGATCACTGAATCAAATTCAATTATAAACACCTCTCTCCCGCTTCCACTCCCACCAAGTCTACTTTTAACCATTGTGTCTTTCTGCTTTATGATCATTTTCTATGTATAAATATGTCCTAAAAATGCCCATTGGGCGTATATATAAATAAATAAATAAAATAAATAAATATGCTCAGCTATAAACATACAGGACGCTTTCGTACAAAAAAACTGTAAAAATCACCTTCTGAAAATAGTGCCGATCACAAAAACTCCATTTTTCAATTTGCAAAAAAAAAACCCACAGCACTAGGAAAATCTGACGGTACTTTAAATATAATTAAAACAGGTCAAATACATAATAAAATTCTTGTTTTTAATTTTTAAAAACTAACTAATTCATCGTTTAACATTTGTCAAAGTCAAAAACATTCTTACTGTTGAGTAGATTCAATTATTCACTAGTTTCACAAAGTTTAAGAAGTAAATAATTCTTTTTTTTTTTTAGTTTTATATCACCCGTCGATGGGAGGAGTGCTCTCCCGAAACTATAGTTGTGTTCTTGTAAAATAATAAAATTGTGTCACACTGTTAACAAAGTTTTATTTTCATAATAATTTTAGTTAGTAAATAAGTCAATCAAAAGGAGCGTAGTTATGTCAAAAATCAAGTATTGTGCAAACTTTATCGGTTAAAATTTGTATTTCAACATGTGTTCTTTTCCCACTTTTTAAATAATAAAAGCTTTATCCCAATTTCGGTCCAAAAACTCCCAAAAATGAACTGTTTAGCAAACTAGTTGTAAATATTTATGTTTCTGTCCCTTGTTAAAATACTTATTTGATCTTATATCCAAAATACGTTAAGAATAGTACACAAACTGTAAATGTTGTTAACAATTCACCAGTCTTAAGAAGCCTACTTAGGCGAAGCGCTCGTTGGTCAAAATAATAAAAAGTAAAACTAAAACAAGAAGTTTCATTGATAAGTTTATTTATAATTTAATTATAATCATTCATTTCATTCGTGGCATCGCATTTTCTCTTAGCGAAGTTAGTTTGTGGGGTGCACGTGTGTTTGATTCGACTTCCAGAGCAATAAAACAAATTACGCGGAGACTTACCGGCGAAACAGGTGAAATTAACAAGCAGCATTGAAATTAATTGGGGACATTTTCTCGGAATAAGATTAAGAAGAAAACAGTCAAATGAGAGGATATTTCAGAGACATAATTCCACTTTGTACGTAGACGCACCCCTATGAAAGCCTTAATCTTTCCCTTTCATATTATAACGAGGCACAGGGTTGAAATATTGCCTGAAAAGTATTTACCATCTGAAATTTAAATCAAATGTATAAAATTCAACGAAATCATCTCGGCCTTTACGATTTAGCAGAAGAAATTTCTTTGAGAATCAAAACGGGATAGATTTAACATATTATGTATCTTTTTTGGGTGATACCGTGTATGTTGGATTTGATCCGACGTTTCGGCTACCATTGCAGGAGCCATCTTCAGGGAAAACTGTGAAAAACATCTTCACAGTTTTCCCTGAAGATGGCTCCTGCAATGGTAGCCGAAACGTCGGATCAAATCCAACATACACGGTATCACCCAAAAAAGATACATAATATTGATAACAGTGACCGTGAAAACCTTCGCACCTATTTAGATTTAACATACTTTTTTATACTTGTTTTTTATTTTTGACTATTACGTCAAATTGCATTGTAGTATTGACAAATACGCATTTCATATATACATATTTTTATTTCTTCTTTTTTCGCGATAATATATGCTTGCTTGTATTTATTTATTTATATTTGGATAATTTATAAAGCGCCGTTTTTGTGAAAATCACCTCAAGGGCGCTGTACCATAAATAAATATCCCAGCACGTCTTGCAGCTACAGAGCGCATGGGCGGTTAGGATTCTTGTTTCTCGTCTCCAGTTATGATATAAAGGAGCTAGATTACACGTCTTGCAGCTACAGAGCGCATGGACAATAAGAAATCTAGCCCCTATTTACATTTTATTTTTATTTAACAGTGAAGTTTAAAGTTTAAGTGATATTTTAAAAACAAAATAAAAAGCAAATTATAACAATAGAAGTAAGATAACAACAAGTCTTGCAGCTACTGAGCGCATGGACGGTTGGAATTCTAGACCTCATTTACTAAATTTGGATATTTGATAGTTGATAACATTTACCTATTGAAGCTAGATTACTAATCGTCTTGCAGCTACAAAGTGCATGGACGAGTGAAATTCTGGCAACTTAAAATTATCAATAATTGTATATTAATTTAACTTAAATTTGTGTTTCTTGCTTACCGTAACACTTTATTTACTGTGTTTGCTTTACAGAATTTATTTCATAAGCTTATATCTTTGCATTTTTTGTTTATATGCTTACTGTTTTTTCTTGCATACCTTTGTTATTATTGTTTTTTTTTTTTTTACTTTGTTAAACTTTTTATCATATCCTTTTTAACTAATTTCACAATTTTTTTCTGTATATTCTGTTTATTATTTAGTATGTTAGCATGTATTTTATTTTTATTTTTTGTAAATTCATCCGTCTTTCATCTTCATTCATTCATCTTAAGGTACCACAGAGACAAACGCGTTATACACAACTTTTCCACATACCTAAATGCAGAACAAATTCGTCAAAAAACGCTACGATTAACCGTATTATGGATACGTATAACAGGAAATTTAACGAAATAGATATATTTACCAAAAATATTAAATTTATCAAAACTGCCAGGTAATAAATTGTCTTTGTCCGCATCCTCCTCTCCGTTGCTCTCTATCCCTGAACATATATAAGTTTTATAGTGAGAAGATCTTTTAATATAATTATGTATCCCCGTACTGCGGGCCAACTGTTTGTGACACCTGATTTTTATAATCCGAATCATTTCTATTAAACTTATATGTTATTCTTATTTATATATTATGTAGGTGCATATAATATGCATTTGTGTGTTCGTTTTGAATCAACGTTCGCGTATTGTCAAACCTTATTTTATTGTTGTCATTATTCCGTATTTACTGCATTTTGTGGTTACCTACTGTATTGTATAGGACTCGTCGCACATTATTCATTCGATGTGTATCAGTTAAATTTAAAAAATAAAATGCTTTTTTTTTCAGAATACGGTTTTGAAATTTAACATACTTAAAAAAAAAAAAAAAAAACAATCTATATCATTTCGTCATTTGAATTTTAACAAAAAGGTTTCTAACTTTTTACTAAGCTCTTCATTGTACCATTTTTAATACAATTTACAAGTTTTAAGCAAATATATTATTTTCATACTTACGCACCCATACAAACGCACCCTCTCCCTCTTTCATTCCCACACGCACATGTATCCTCTCCCTCATTCATTCACGCATACACACATTCACATACACATGAATACAAACGTCACACAAATACAATTACTAAACTTCTTTTCTTATATATTATGTGTCATTATATTTACAGTGGATTTTTTTAATTGGCTTTAGTATTGTTAAGATTTTTTTAATTATTTTGTTTATGTAATAGCTGTAAAAATCCCAAATAAAATGAAATAAAAATAAAATAAAATAAAATTAAAATAAAATAAATGCCTTTTGGGCGTTAATGAACAAAATAAATAAATAAATAATACTTTCAGTGTGTCCAAATGTTCGTTGACAGGAGTAGATTTCCCTCCCAAGGGACTTATCACATAATCATCATTATCATGTTTATATCCGCACCAAGTGGTGCATAGGGCACTGCATTGGTACTCTTATGTTTACAACACGGAAAGTAAGATGATCAGTCTTTTGCGTCAGGGGCCAGTAAAGAAACAATGAATTATTACAATGAATTTTTTTTTTTCTCAACAATGTTTTGAGTATGTCCAAATGCTTGCAGACTGGCTGGATTCTCTCCCTAGGGAGCCGTTTCTTTTTCAAATTTGTTGAGACAAACCATAATACACGCTTCACGTATAAAGATGGTTTGGTAGTACCAAAAGTATGTAATAAGTATGGAAATGGAACTCTAAAATATTTAGTACCCAAGCATTTTTAATTTTACTTAAAAAACCCAAGAACTTAAATTTAACTCACATTGTAACAATAGTAAAATAAGAGAGTAGCTATTCGATCAAAAGTTTATATTTAAATAGTAGCTTATGTGTAAATATTTTAATTTTTCATCTATTTACTTGTATTTAAAAAATAAATTTTATTTGTATAAACATGTATATTCTGATCTTTCCGGCTGTTAATTTATATCTGTTATTCATTGTTTTTATAAATGTAGATAATATTATATAAGTAAGTACGAAAATTGAAGAACACAAAAGTGAAATAACAACAATGCAATTTGGAGTACCTCAGGGATCAATATTAGGACCATTGTTTTATATAATATACATTAACGACATAATACACAGTGACATAATGGGAAAAAAACAATCTATGCGGACGACTTAGGAATTTTATATGAAAACAAAAATGACATTGAAACCACTAAAACCATCAACAATGACGTGCAAAAACTATTAGAATGGACAAACAAAAACTTCTTAACACTAAATGCCAAGAAATGCAATATAATACATTTCGAAACACAAAAGAAGAACCATAACATGAATATAAAAATAAACAACGAAACTCTTAAAGAACTAGAACATGTGACTTACCTAGGACTCACAATGGACAGACAATTAAAACGGACAAAACACATAGACGGACTCACTAAAGTAATGGCATCGCTATATAGCCTCTTCTACAAAATTAAAGATTTTATACCAAGAAAGGAAAAAATTATGATGTACGAAGCCTATGTCAAAAGTAAATTGAGTTACATGATCGCCTTTTGGGGAACTGGTAACAAGACAGACATAACAAGAATACAAAGACAACAAAATAAAATTCTTAAACTAACATACAACATACAACCTACCCTACCTGACCTCTACGACTGAACTGTACAAAAAAACACACCAGTTTGACATAAACTACTTGACTAAAATTGAGACCTTAAAAATTGTGCACAAAATAACACTGGAAAACATACAAGACGACGACATAATATTAGTCAAAAATGCTGACATACATAAATATAACACCAGACAACAAAAACACTATCATATTGAAAAAGCAAAGACAAACACAGGACAGTCAAAAATACTACATAATGGACTTAAACACTACAACGACCTACCTACTTGAAAACTTTTAATGGAGACAAATTTAAAATCAATCTGAAAAAGCACATGATGACTGAACTAACTAGACTAGACGAGACATAAAATGACTAGACAATATTAAATTTCTAATTTAACCCTAACGGATTTTTTAAAATTGTAAATAAATAAAAAAAAATTAAAAAAAGTATAAATATAATCTCCACCAACAAGCTACAGAAGTGGCTTGGTAGGATTTTTTTTTTTTTTTTTAAAATATGGCAATTGAAATTTTGAAAACTGTAAAAATGTATAGTTATATTATTTAAATAAATAAAAAAAATTAAACTAGAAATCCTTTTAAAATAATTATTTCAATAAAGTATGAAACTACCTGCTTCCCCTCTTTAGGAGAGTAAATCACCCTATAAAGCAATATTAATCAATATCTCACGTTCAACGTGCCAAGAATCGAACCGGGGATGCGTAGGCAAACGCGCCAATTACTTCACAATGAGGCGAACTTATATCTACTCGATTTCCTTTTTAAAGATTTTTGCCTGACAATAGCCATCGAGTCGAAAACACTCGTCCAGGGTACTGGTTCTATTTCACAAACTTAACTGTATTCCTCATCCACCTGGACTCAGAGATTGAGGCTTATCGTGACAAAGAGGAAAAACATTTTTGAGAAGGGAATAAAGAAGTCTAGGCATTTACACGGCTTATGACTCCCTGGGGAGTCTACCCCCAATCATAACGACGTCAGTTCTTTTACTTCACAAAAGTCAACAGATGAAAGAGATCTCGGTACAAACATAGGAAAAATGGTAAATTTATTTAATTTATAAAATACATTTATAAAATACATAATACACATTAATTTTGAAACAATAAAAAATAGACACTACTTATTTTTCATTAATTACATGTAAACACTAACTAAATCCATATTTATATTAAATGAGCAAAATAAATTATTTAATTGAATCTAAATTATTGTAAAAATTTAGAAAAAAAATGCAAAAATTGTACGAATTAATAAGAAAATAAACGCGAATAAAATACGTATTTAAATAAAATTAACAATAAAAATTACCAATCTTAAATTATTTTTAAAAAATCATTAATTAATTTAAAACTAATAAAAACAATTCATAAAATACTAATAAAAACAATAAGCAAACTATGCATCGAAACAAAACCAGCAATGTAATCCATCAAAATTAAATGTACAAAATTAATAATATATCAATATAATAGATTTTGTCAATTTTTCAAAGTTCGAGATTAGCATTTAGCAAAAATTTACAAATCTGCTTTCCTTTCGTACTTTTACTTTTATTTGCTTTTTATATATCTTGATATTTTCATGTTTTTTCTTTGTGTATTTTTGTATTATTTAATTTAGTACGTACTATTATTTGGCATATGATTTATTGCTCCTATTTCTTACTGTAGTATTGAGAGAGTTTCTAGAAAACATATCTCAATTATCATTTCAATTATGTTTTTATATATATATTCTTTTTTTGTTGATTTCAATGATTATTTTGTTTTTTTTAATACTATTATATTTTATTATTATTTTGTTGATTTTAATGATACCATTATTTTGTATATTTGATTATGTGTGATTCTTAATTTGTATAATTTATATTTAAAAAATTATTTCTGATTATCTTTTTTGCATTGTATTCTTTGGAATTTTATTATTTATTACTTATATCCCTTTTCTAGATTGGTATTCTATTGCATCACATGTCATTATAATTTAATCTAATTAATGTTACTTTGTATTTTTATTGTGGCTTGACACGGGCATAGCCTAAAAAGCCTTAATACGTTCATTAATATTTAAACTAGTGTAATTTTGGATGACTAAATAAATAAAATAAAATAAATATAAACACGCATTTTGTATACAATCCAGCGTCAAAAATGTCGATCTTTACGTTTTCAATGGTGTTGTAAAATCTGCACACTCTTGACACTGGATTATAGAAGGACACATTATTCTTAAATAAATCTATGTGGAATGTTCTTGGGTTCCTTAAGGAATGACCATTAGGAACACAAGTTTTGGCCGTACTTAAACAGCTTGAACTTTCCAATCTACCATTTACAATCTTATATAAATATAACAAGTCATTTATCTTTCTTCTAGTTTCTAAAGTTTTGAAGTTAAAGTGTTGGAGTCTCTTTTCATAACTATTTAGTGTGGAACCCAATTGACATTTCTGTGATAAAAGTCTAAGTTTTTTTTTGTACAGATTCAACAACACATATATACTTATTGTAATGTGGATTCCAAATGGTTGATCCGTATTCCATTTTACTTCTATATATATGTTTGGATAATTTATATAGCGCCATTTCTGTGAAAATCACCTCAAAGACGCTGTACAATAAATAAATATCCCAGCACGTATTGCGGCTACAGAGCGCACGGACGGTTGGAATTCTAGTTCCTCGTCTCCAATTATAATATATAACAATTATGACATATAGAAGCTAGATAACAGCACGTCTTGCAGCTACAGAGCGCATGGACAGTAAGAAATCTAGTCTATATTTACTTTTTTTTTTATTTAACAGTGAAGTTTAAGCGATATTTTAAAAACAAAATAAAAATCAAATTATAACAATAGAAGTAAGATAACAACAAGTCTTAAAGCTACTGAGCGCATGGACGGTTGAAATTCTAGACCCCATTTACTAAATAGATATTTGATAGTTGATAACATTTACAAAATATGATATATATAATATGATAGCTAACATCACAAAAAGTCTTGTAGCTTTAAAACGCATTGATAAGTGGAATTTCAACAACATAAGAAAGAAGTTAACAATAAAAATATTAAAAAAAACACAATAATAATACATCGAGCAAAGAACTAGTAAGTATGGCAATTAAGTAAACATGTAACAGCACAAAAAGTAAACGATAAAAAACTAAACAAAGATAGCATTCCTTAACTTATAATTAAGGTTAACAAGATGATAGACGCTACTCAAACACGGTCCCCTTTTTATTTAGGAATGCATTTTACAGGATCTATTGTCCTTTCCCTAGTAAATAACTATAAAAACATTTGCACATTTGGCTGTTCCCTGGTAGTAAAAACGCATCTGTGCGCGTAGTGTAGATACCAAGGAATCTATTCGCTTCTAACTAGAGAGTTACACGGTGTGAAGTGGCCACTTAAATCAGCCGATGACAGGTTAAAAAAAGTGTCCTGTAAAGGTCTAATTTGCGTTATTTTGGTGATATAAAGCCACATTTTAAACCAAATGCTTTCGAAATCCTCACACCCCGGTTTTTCATTTCATTCTCTTTTGTGTGTTTGTTCTTTGAAAGCAACCCTTAGAAGCCGTAATGGTACAATAAATGTTCCCTCCGGTACAGCAATACACGGAAAGCCGAGTTACGAAGTATTAACGATAATATTTTTGAATACAATAAACAAAATTGCTGAATATTTGATGAACAAAGGTAACAACATTTTTACAGCGTGGCGATGTAGAGACATCTCTTAACAGAGCAACAAATTTAATGTTTTCTGCTTAAGCGAGGATTCATACCACATGGGATTTGAATTTCAAATACACGATGGAACAAAACGTTCATGCGCATTATCGTTAAAGTCAAGGAAATCTCATGTATGCCTCGGGCATTATTATGGCGTACCCAAAGGTAGTAACTTAGAGCCTCTACTATTTGGTCAAAATCTATTAAAGGAAACATAAAAGTTTACAGTAGAAGTGTTATTATTTTGAATTTATATAAACGCACCGTGGGCATTTTTAAGGACATATTTATACATAGAAAATTATTATAAAGGAAAGTAAAAAGACACAATAGTAAATAGTAGACTTGGTGTGAGTGGAAGCGGGAGAGAGTTGTTTATAATTGAATTTGATTATGTGATCGTTTGAAAGAAGACAACTTGTTATCAAATAAATCAAGACTGGTATGTTTGTTGGTAAAACTAAGAATTCTGGGCATAGGGGAATGAAAACCATAGTTAGTTCTATGGTTATCGGTATGAAAGAGTATGTTTTGTCTGGGGTTTCGAGTTGGGATATTTAATTTTATTGAGCTCAATAGTTAGGCGCATCAAAGAGTGAGTTGAAAATTTTAAATAGGACCAGAAGGTCGGGTTTATTTCGACGGACTTGAAGAGAAGATAAATTTAAGCAAGTTTCTAACTGATTATACGTAAATTGGTCTCTGGATAAGTCCAACCTCCAGCCTATCTTTCTCAAAAATTGATGTTGAACTGATTCAATATTCTTGATGTGAACATTATAATATGGAGACCAGATAACAGAGGAATACCCATAAATATATAGGGTAACAAACATAGGTCATTGCACAACTCTGCAATCTAGCTTAAATTTTTTGAATGTATGGTGTGAAAGGAACAATTTACTTCTCAATGTTGACAAATGCAAAGTTTTGACTTTTTGTCGAAATAAGAACCAAATAGCTTTCAACTACACTATAAATTTTATAAATTTGGAGCAAATGACAGAAATGATCGATCTTGGTATTATGTTCGATAAAAAATTAAACTTTATTAAACATACGGAGCATAAGAAATGAAAGCATGAACACTTTAGGATTTCTGTTGCGAACGATCAAAGATTTGGACTCGGTTTATGCATTGAAAATTTTATATGGTGCTTTAGCACGTAGCCATTTTGAATATAACTCGGTCATATGGTCACCATATTATAAAAAGCATATAAATAATATTGAAAGAGTTCAACATAAATTTTTACGTTTCGTTAATTTTAAATTGGGTATTTCAATTGAATATATTAATTGCTCGTATTAAAATAAATATTTAAATGTACAAACATTAAAAAATAAAAGAAAACTGAATGATTTCTTATTTTTATTTAAAATATTAAATTCAATGTTTGACTGTTCCTAAGTGTTACAACTAATTAACTTTCGAGTTCCGGGCCGGGTTACCCGATTTAATAAACTCTTCTATGTAAATGTAACTACAACAAACTACAGTGCACACTCGCCAATAAGGAGAATTCATGCGTTTGCAAATTAATAAGTTAATGATATAAATACATTAATTATAACACTTTTTAATTTTAAAGGCAGTGTATCAATTAACTATCTTCAAATAAAAATACCCAAATATTTCTATGTTGATTTCAATTGTGCACCGTTTATTAACTTATATCTGTATTCTAAATGATTATTTTTTTAACCTCTTCTTAGTTTAGGATTCTCTTGATATTCTCTTCTCTTCTCTTTTACGAAAAAATGCAATTCTGTTCTCTCCACTGCAATGTATGTATGTATTATTATCTTAACCCATATATTTTCTACTGTGTAAAACATGTAAAAGCCTACAAGGCGTTTAAATAAATAAATATAACTTTAAATCTGGTACTAACCCTCCCTTCCCGGCAGTGGCGAACGGTAATTTTGTTTACGGGTAAGCTACAAAAAAAAACTTTAAATTTTTTTTACCGACATAATACACAATATACAGGTGTCCGGAGAAGTGACGTCCAGAGGGAACATGTAGGTGCCTCATATTAAGGGGTATCCGAATCACTCCTAAGTATGTTCCGCGATTTTGCGTAGTTTTTGAGTTATGTTTTTTTTTATGAGATTCTGAAAATTTTCAACCGAACCTGTTTTTAAATTTCTTGGCGGATTTTTTTTAGTAACTGGTTTTTTATTAAATAGTACTTTTACGCATAAAATAATCAGTTTCTTCACATTAATGAAAGCTACAAAAGTTTTGACTTAAAATGCAGAATTTAAGTTCAAGCGAGTCATGCTTGAACATTTAAAAATCTAATAAGAGGAAAACTTGTTGAAATCCGGCGCTCCCCAAACACTAGATTTGGAGATCGTGCTTTTGCCGCCGCCGGCCCCTCTGCCTGGAACCAATTGACTTCAAACTTACGAATCATCGACAGTCCTAGTCAGTTCAGATCCCAACTAAAATCCCACTTCTTTAAACTATCATACCCTCAATTTTAAATCTGGAAATATAATGTATCACTTAAGTTTAGTTAGAATTTAAGTTTAGAAATACAATTGTAAAGCACCCTTGTGATGATTTTTTACAAAAATGGCGCTATATAAATCAGCCAAATATTATTATTATTATTAATGCAATTTCTTAATTTTTGAGTAACTTTAAAAACTGTGCTATTAATTGAAAGATATTGAAAGGAGGGTGAGTGCCTAGAACAGGGTGAACGGTGCACTGAAATCTAATTTGGCAATCGATGGAGTTCTAGTGACAACTCTGATGTATGGGAGCAAAGTATGGAAGTAGAAAAATAATGATGGAAGTAGGACAAATACTGTCGAAATGCAATCCCTCGGGCGGAATGTGGTAAGACAATGTATGATAGGTGCACAAATGTCGAGATTCGTTTCGATTCAATTAATTGTAGTGCTTTTACACTTATAGATTACGCAGACAGGGATCTGATCTAATAGCCGAGTTGCACAGTTTAAACCAGCGCTGTGCCAACGGGTTCCCTGCAAGACATCGGACCCTTCCTAGCGAACTAAGTAAGGCTGAGACATGCATTATCGACAGAATCAAGAAAGGGGTGCTGCGTTGGTTTGAACAGTGAAAGAACGGCTAAAAGGATCTACAGTGTGAATTTTGATGTATGCAGAAAACGAGAAAGACGAAGAAAGACATGGCACGATCAAGTTCATCAAACACTTGAAGATGGATATGTCAAGAGTAGGAATAACCGGCGTGCGTGCATGAGAAGATGTATGAATGTAGAGGTAGCGAAGTCTAAATTTCGAAACACAAAAGAAGAACCATAACATGAACATAAAAATAAACAACGAAACCCCCTAAAGAACTAGAACATGTGACTTACCTAGGACTCACAATGGACAGACAATTAAAATTGACAAAACACATAGACGGACTCACTAAAGTAATGGCATCACTACATAGCCTCTTCTACAAAATTAAAAATTTTATACCAAGAAAGGAAAAAATTATGATGTACAAAGCCTATGTCAAAAGTAAATTGAGTTACATGATCTCCTTCTGGGGAACTGGTAACAAGACAGACATAACAAGAATACAAAGATAATAAAATAAAATTCTTAAACTAACATACAACCTACCCTACCTGACCTCTACGACTGAACTGTACAAAAAAACACACCAGTTTGACATAAACTACTTGACTAAAATTGAGACCTTAAAAATTGTGCACAAAATAACACTGGAAAACATACAAGACGACGACATAATATTAGTCAAAAATGCTGACATACACAAATATAACACCAGACAACAACAACACTATCATATTGAAAAAGCAAAGACAAACACAGGACAGTCAAAAATACTACATAATGGACTTAAACACTACAACGACTTACCTTACTACTTGAAAACTTTTACTGGAGACAAATTTAAAATCAATCTGAAAAAGCACATGATGACTGAACTAACTAGACTAGACGAGACATAAAATGACTAGACAATATTAAATTTCTAATGTAACCCTAACGGGTTTTTTAAAATTGTAAATAAATAAATAAAAAAAATGCCAAGAGTGATGTGGCGTTCTATCTTCTCTGCCTACCTCTACGAGCAAACGGCGTGATGGTATGTTTGTTTGTTTGTTTGTACTGTATTATTTATGCGCCCGAATACGAATCCCTGCCACACAGAAACACAAACAGAACCCTTTTTTTTTTCAGAAAATCTTATCTAGTTATATGGACCTATTTAAAAAAATATGTTTTCTAGCAGTTAACATTCTCGTTAAGGCTACTATAATATTTGTTGCCACCCATTACCTAGTCGTAAGGAAATAACACACGTGCTAAGTGGATTTGCTTACCTACCACGGCCGTTTAATAACTAATCTGAAGCAGCCAGGCCGTTTTGTTCAGCCAAATGGCCGCTCGACACAAAGCCTGGAGCTTCAAGAAATGCGCACCAACGTAGTCTGCTACACATTCAACATACAGGATGTATGTGTTTTTTTTTCATACATTGTGGAACGACATTTTAACCCTAGAAAGATAACCTTCGTCGAACGGACGTAATCTCTCGGATTGAAAAGAAAACTAAAAAAAATAGAAAACTTCAAACTTGATGTAGTTAAGTCCATTGGAGATTTGGGAGTTTTTTGGACTATAAACTGACATACAACTAGCATAAAGATAAAACAGTAAATAAATCACTGAAATTACTAGACTTCACTAACAGAATATCCTCTGATTTTACTAATGTCCGTACAATCAAAACTCTTTATTGCTCAACTGTTCGCCCTCTTCTAGAACATGCCTCCGTGGTCTGGTTTCCATACTATGTGAATCGCATAAATCACATTGAATCAGTCCGACGTCGCTTGTTTCATAAGTAGCGTGATGCTTGGACTAGAAAAAGGCAATTATTCTTACGCTGATAAAGAGTCAATGTTAAATATTTCTAGTCAACAAAAATGAAGAAGTATAATTGATTCCATATAATATGTTCGGCATTTAATGTGAGCATATTAAACATTTTTGATATTTTGTAATCTAGTGTTCTTTTCCCGTATTTATTATTGAATTTAGGGAGAGCTAGTCCATCTACACTAGTGAACCGAGTATTATATACATGCTCCAATTTATTTCTATATTCAGATAGAGACTCATGCTGAGAAACCAGCTTGGGCCATAATAAAGCTCTAATGGATAAAATATTTATAGATTTATACAATAAGGATATTGGAATATCGTGTCGCTGACAGTACAATTTTTTTAAAATTATTACTGGAAAAAGCGCATGAGGTTAAAGCGTATCTTATAATTGATTCTGAAAGTGATAAATTATTCTTAAAGTACTATCAGAGACATGATATTTAATATCTACATTTTACCAACTATTGATCTAAGTCTATTACACAATTCTTGCACATGAGCATCCCATTTAAAATGGCAATCGATAGTTCATTCTAAATTTACATACTCACTTATATTTTCTGATATAGCACAATTGCATAAAGACAAAAAAAAATGGACTTGTTGGTAGTAAAACAATGTATTCAAAAGTAAATTTTTCCACACTTCCTCTTTTCAAAATAGATGGTACAGAAATTGCATCCAAGACTTCAGTCGAAAAATCAGGGATTATCATTCCTAAGTATTTAGGGTGGCACGATCAGTTTAACGAAGTTAGTTGTAAACTTAATAGCAGTTTGCACTCACTTAAAATATAACAGAATTTCTTGCCAATTAATGCTAAGCAAACATTAGCCCAGAGCTTACTTCTTCCACTCCTTGACTGTGCGGATGTATGTTATCCAGATGCTAACTCTGGATAACTTGATAAGTTAGAACGTTTTTTTTTATTTTTTTTATTCGGACCCCTGTATTTAGTAGCCTTACGTGTCATGTACAAGGCTAAGGTACTCGGAAAAAATCGTTTTTGTTTGTCTTGGAAATGGGATGTTCGATCACTGATTTTGGTTTATTACCTTTATGAGTCCAATCACCATTGTTGCAAAGTTCAAGAACAATGGCGCGTGATAACTACTTTTTACTACAGTGTGGATATCTGTTAAGGACATTCCATCTTTCCTGCATTCTGCTTCAAGATCATGGCGTTGCAAACTGAAAAATAGGCACTGAAATAACAGATGTTCGAAACTCTGTGAAGAAATATCATCGCATGGACAATATTCATCATTCCTTAATTTAAACCTATATAGACAATTTCTCATAGCTCCGTGTCCGGTAAAAATTTGGGTCGTTTCGAAAGTACTTTGGTGATGATGACGGAAGTTTGCTGCATCAGCCAAGTTAGAACGATTGAACAATGTTTGCATTCGTTATATCTTTGATATTCGCAAATTCGACCACATAACCCAATATCGCACGCAACTACACTGGCTCAGAATCAAGCGTAGAAAAAACATTCACATTCTATCACTTCTTCACAATATTTTAAATAATCCTACTTCGCCTGTTTATCTGAGAGAGCTCTTTCCACCTTTATCACAATACGTAATATCTCTTTGTTCTAGCAACGAGAGACCCCTTTTAATACCCTTTCATTGCTCTGATTTTCTTGCCTCTTCTTTCACAGTAGTAGCTGCTCGATTATGGAATAATCCCACTAATGTTAGAGACGCCTCTTCATTATTTTCATCTAAGTCAAGATTGAAATGTCACTATCGAAATATTTCAGTTGTTCCTTTTTCCTTTTTCTTTCATTCCCATCCCCTCTCCTCTCTTCATAATTTAGAGTATTTTTTATATATATATATATATTTATTTTGTTAATCTTTGTTTTTAATTTTGTATAAAATTGTAAGATTCAATATGTACTTGAATTTTTTTCAAACTGAACGGTTAGGTTAGGTAGGAAGAAATTGCCTTAAGGTAATATACCCACCCTTTTATGTGTATAAATTGTATATGTAAATAATGTGTAAATAAATAAAATAAAACATTGCAGGGTTGTAAAATTTTCTTATGGATACAGTGAAAATCGTGAGAAACTATACATCTAGAAGTTTCAGAAAGTTTCATACTAGCAAGGTGCTTGTTTAATTTGCAATGCCCCGCGATATATACGAGTATTTTTTATTTATTGATTTATGCTTTTACATTGTTTGTATTCTTTTTTAATACTGAATAATGTTCCTTCACCGGGGTGTTCCGTGCCGAAGGAAACATTTTACAAAATATGAAACATGCCTAAGATTAGCTATTTAACAAAGTTGACATAATAATAACAATAAAAAAGACGTAATTAATCAAATTAACTTAATTATCATTTACATAATAAACAGTAAAAAAACTAAAATAATCAAAAAAACATAACCAATTTATATAGACCAATAGAACAAATTTCATAAACAGTACACACATTTTACCTATTTGGCTTGATCCACTCATCGATCCGTGCGCAACCCACCTCCACTATCCATTTCTTAATAGCAATTTTATATTGTGAGAACTTACTAATTGTCCTTATGGATAATAGAAGTAGATTGTACACTTAAACCGAGTAGTAGGCCAATCCTCTTTGACCGAAGGTTGTACTTTTTTTTTTGCAGCATCAGAGTGGAGTATCTAGTAACTCATGTATTTGTAACGGAAGGTATAGAATAATGTTTACGTGCGTAAAGTAACAAAGCTTTTACATAAAGTTGTTTTATAGATTTTACATTAAGATTTTCAAATATACCGAGGGAGCTAGTTCTGATTGGGACTCTTAAGATAATTTTTATTAAAGCTTTTTGTGCAATTATTATTTGCTTGATCAGTGTGTCATATTGTACCAAATAAATTAATAAATTAAATTAAATTATATGAATTAACAACATTATACTTTTAATATAATACAAGTTCTTCAGAACAGAGCTCTAAGAAACATTCTTGGACTTAAACGGGATTCCCATGTCAAGGATATCTACCGACAAACAAAGATACTTCCTTTCAAGGCGATGCCACTGCATGACATAACCAATACTATTTTAAATATCATCAACTTTTCTGCTCACTCAAATTTCAAACACACATTTGGTCATAATATTAATAATTACAATACGCGTTATTCAGGGAATCTTCATGTGTCTAAGTTTCGCTCAACAAAGTTTGGCGGTAGGTCCTTGGAAAACATTAGCCATTCCGAATATAATAAACTGCCTGATGAGCTAAGACACGAAAAACTTAATAAAAAATCCAGAAGTGTCGCAATTAAAAAAAATTTCTTAAATCTTTTTGATATTAATAATTATTAATGTAGTTTATATAAGATGGTGTTTAATGTTTCTTATACAATAATGTTATCTTTTTATTTCTAACTAACTAACTAACTAACCATCACGCCATTTCCCCGGAGGGGTAGGCAGAGAGGATAGAACGCCACACCACTCTGTCCTGGCACACTTCCTTTGCTTCCTTCACATTCATACATCTTCTCATGCACGCACGTCGATTATTCCGACTTTTCACATGACCACTTTCAAGAATTTGTTTGTACTTGATCATGCCATGTCTTTCTCGGCCTTCCTCGACTTCTACAACCAGACACATTAGCATCATAAATCTTTTTAGCCGTTCTTTCATCATTCATTCGCTCCACATGACCGAACCATCGCAAAAGACCTTTCTTAATTTTGTCGATAATGCTTAACTCAGCCTTGCATTCTGCTCTAATTTCGACATTATCTTTTTATTTCGGATGTATTAATTTGTATGATATTATGTATTGTCAAAAAATGTTTTTTCCTATGTACGGTCCCAAATGAGTTTCTAATAACTCCTGGGAGTATAATATATAATTTTTGTATTATAGGTTTTATTAATATAGATATATATTTTTTTTGAAATTTTTATTAAAATTATAAGACATTTTTCTGTCAAGAATCATCCTGTGGGCCTGTTTTTGTAACTTTTCACCCCGTAGCGTAGTTACGCAATAAAAGAAAGGGTCGAAGCGTTGAATGTTTGCGGGTGACGTTATTCCAGAACCGTATGTAGGAACAATAGGCCCATTGTCAAAAGATCGTAATATATATTCCTACTGCTATACACAATACGCACCCACAAGTATACTGTAACAGGGTGGGATTAACAAATCAACGGATTCTTGTTATGTTTACATTCAAATTAATTTAGATTACTATCCCGTCTTTTGTATACGCCTGTACCTACTCCAAATACGTATTAAGAATTCAGTTGAGTACATTTCAGTGCCGTATAAATCGGCGTTTACTAGAAAGCATAGTATTATTATGATCGAGACAATCAGTGGTAATGCATTGAAGATGTCAGGATTTGTTCTGCGTACTGCCAGGGTTTTCGAAAATACCCGCGTACTGAGAACTCTTTACAACTCCTTGGTGCGAAGTAGACTCGAGAGTGGCTCGATGATTTGGGGGCCACATGAACTGAAGTACTCTCTTATGATAGAGAAAATCCAAAAGAAGTTTCTGAGATATCTCTACATGAGAGAGTGCGGGTATTATCCTCGGCTCTACCCGACCGAGTTTCTCCGGGGTATGCTCGGCTACAACAGTTTAGAGACTAGAAGGAATGTGTATTTGACATTTATCGATTGTTGCGCGGTATGATCGATAATTCTGAAATTATGATGAGCATTGGTTTGTATGTTCCTGATAATTACCTAAGACAGCGTCAGCATAGATTATTTCATATTCCGATATTCAGGACCAACCTGCCTATGGTTATGCCTGTTGGAAGGGCTACCGCTATGCTGAACAACATCGCTCTGGATATTGATCTGTTCCATGTATCCGAAGGGGTTTTCCGGAGCAGGATTCTTCGACTACTTTGACATGAGTCTCTTTCGTGTATTTTTTTTTCTATTTTATAATATGTACGTATTGAATATATTTTTGTAATGTATATGTTATATTTAAAATAAATAAATTGAATTGAATTGAATTGAATTGAATTGAAATCTGTTTGCAAAACAGCAAAGGTGAAAAATATACAAATAAGCTAAATAAAATAAAAAACTAGTAAAAATTACAATATTTGAGTTTGTCCAAATGTTCGTAAACAAAAGACTGGATTTCACCCCCTCGGGAGTCATTAAAATTAACAAATTACAACAGGGATGGAGAATATCTAAAATAAGGGAATGTGGAAGTCTAGGCATGTACAGGGCTTATTACCTGTCATTGGCTGGTTTAAGTGGCCACTTTACACACTGTGTAACATTTACCATTTCGCCTATGTTTGAACATCCATATTTCTTCAATTCTTCCATTTGATGATTTAAGTGAAGTTAAAGAGCAGAAGAAGCATGAGGAAGAATCGAAGAAATTTGGATAATTCAGTCAGATGAATCTCTTTACAACAATAAAGGTTTCAGCTCTTTGACTTCACTAAAATCAACAAATGGAAGAATTGAAGAAATATGGATGTTCAAACATAGGCAAAATGGTGAATGTTACACAGTGTGTAAAGTGGCCACTTAAACCAGCCAATGACAGGTCATAAGCCCTGTACATGCCTAGACTCCCATATTCCCTTATTTAAGATATTCTCCATCCCTGTTGTTATTTGTTAAGTAAAAATTAAGTCAAATTAAAGTATAGGCAAACATATTGGACACTGTCCATACTCATTAGGTATATTAAATACCTTTTATATTTATTTGGAAAATTTATATAGCGCCGTTTTTGTAAAAATCATCTCAAGGGCGCTGTACAATAAATAAATATCCCACCACGTCTTACAGCTACAGAGCGCATGCACGGTTGGGATTCTTGTTCCTCGTCTCCAATTATGATATACAGGAGCTAGGTTACAGCACGTCTTGCAGCTACAGAGCGCATAGACAATAAGAAATCTAGCCCCTATTTATATATTAATATTTTTATTTGACAATAAAGTTAAGAGATTAAAAAAAAAAAATAACAAACAAATTTATAAAAATAGACGTTAGATAACAACAAGTCTTGCAGCTACTGAGCGCATGGACGGTTGGAATTCTAGACCTCATTAACTAAATTAGTATATTTGATAGTTGATAACATTTACCTATCGAAGCTAGACCGCTTTTTTTTTTAAGTACACAATACAGATTTTTTTAAATGTCTTAAGATGATACACAATTGAATAATATTTTGTAGGTTTACTGGTAAAAACCTTTAACTCTCAAATCCGTTTTGAGAAATCAAGCATTTAAGTTTTGTTCCAATTTTACTCTTTTACATCTTATTTAAATATAGTGAGATGTTAAGTGCTCATTTAAGAACATGTTTTTAATTTTTCCGTTTCTTAATTTTACATTAAGTAAATATTAAGTTATTTAAAGCTTTAAGCCTGAATAAAATACCCGGTGTACGATAACCTTAAATTTATTTTGAAAACTACAGATATATGAAATTTAATATGACTTAGTGTATTTTGCCAGTTTGTAGAGCGTTAAAAACTTTAATGTTTTCTTTTTAAAAAAAAACGTTTACTGTTATGTAACAGATTCTGTTTAATTTGTAATAAAAGTTCTGTCCACATATTTTTACTTGTTTTTTGACGGTTTTGAATTTGGGGCAACGCATTATTTTATTATGATCAAAAGTGCACCTTGACTTTGAAAACGTTAAGAACCCCTGCTATATATTATAATATGATTGGAAACTCACCAATAAACGTAACAATCAAAATGGCCGCCACTGCGAACCTCCATCTTGATTTAGGAGTCAGTCTACGAGCTTCCTTTCCGCGACACGAAGATGGCGGGGTGTTGAGCAGTAGGTGGCGACACTGTACCACTTGCATGACGTCACATCACTCCGCTCGACCAATCACGGTGCTTTTCTAATTTTAATTTTCAAACTCTATAGTCACTTTCACTTGTCACTACCTAGAAAGAAGATAACACATACATTAAATAAAATTAAAGCCTTAATTAGAGTAGGTATGTACCAAGATGAGAATCATATGAATAATTGTTAATTCTAAGAAATGCCTGAAAATCTACTGACGTAGAATAAATATAAAGACACACTATTCCTATACTATTTACTATTCAGACAATCTACAGACCGCTCATGATAACCCAAAAAACTATACTAAAAATTATATTTAATACCTTTTCATCGGATTTATTGTTTAAAGAGGCCAAAGTCCTTTCAATTAGACAAATCTATTATAAGTCATGTCTGATCAACTTTTGGACCACAAGTAGTAAACAAAGAACACAACAGGAAATAATAACAAGATATTCCTCAAAAGTAAATTACTACGTACCAAAAAGTAACATAACTTTGGCTAGGAGACATTTCTCTGTGGTAGGTCCAAGAATTGTTAATTTACTAGATCAGGTAACAAAGGAATCTGAGTCATTTTCGAAATTCAAATCTGGTTTGAGTAACTGGTTTGCTCAAACGGGAATGGATTTCTGCGATCAAATGTGGACTAACTGGTAAATGATTAATATGTATTTATAAATGTAAAATGTAATAAAGTATAAAGTATCAATGATGTGTATAAACTTAATATATATGTGTATGTATGTATAAAATATAATATACACATGTGCGAATAAATATGTATATATGTGTGTGAATGCATGGTTATGAATGCATTACAAGTGCCCCGACTCAACACGGATTTTCTAGCGAGTCGGAGCAAGTTCACAGACATGGGTCGTTCCTGATTGTGTCGCAATAAACTGTGTCTCTGTCCTTAACAAATGTTTGTTTAATGTAATTAATAAATAAATAAAATAAATAATAATACTAGCGTAGTTTTTTAGTATATTAGATTTTATTTTTCCTCGGGAAGGTGAAAAGATGAAACTCTGAAGGCGCTAAGTCAGAGTGGTTCAAAATGTCCCAACCAAACGGATTCAAATGCGCCTTGGTGGCATTAGCCGTGTGCGGGCAGGCGTTGTCGTGCAACAAACACACTTCCTTCGTCAACATTCCGCTGTTTTTTTTTTATTGCTCTTTTATACTTTTGAAGGGTCTCACAATA